>NW_009952435.1:565689-572196 GCF_000747805.2 Chaetura pelagica
AGGAAATGGCGGCGGCAGGCAGTGTGTGGAGAGGACCGCCCCGAACACGAGGAGAGAGCGAGAGAGCGAGGGGCGTGCCGCGCTGCCTCTTTTATGGGGTTTTCGGCGCTCCTGATTGGCCGGTTTTGTATTTCCGGGCTTTTCAGCCAATCAGACGGGACCTAGTCCCGCCCCTGCTTCCGGCCGCGGCTCCTCCCCTGCAGCAGCTGCTCCCCCCCCCATACACACAGAGGGGGTTCAGCGCCACGTGGAGACACTGTTTTAAGTCAGTTTTGTCGGCTGACTCAAAGGACATTTCATGTTCGTGTAAGGAAATACCTGGTCCTTCACAGTGACCCATAGTACCAACAATATCATATGATTGTTCTCATGTGTTCAGAATTTAAACTCACCTTTAAGGTGAAAACATAATCCAAGTATCTCATTATTTTTTTAATGATAGCCTTTTAATGAGAGTATCTTAATTCCTTTCCAAAATAGTTTTACTGCATTTCCTTCAATGCTTATCTTCTCTCTATCTTTCCAATAATCTTAGATTAGTTTTTCCTCTAATTCATTCTCAATTATTCAGTCAGTAACTTCTTTTTACTTCTTTACTTGAGGATTACTTGGGCAAAATCCTATGGTCAATAATGGAACCCCTGATCCTCAACAGTATTTGTCTATGCTACTACTTACACAGAGAGTAGACTACTTGCATAGCTGTTTTTTTTAGTAAGTTTTAGAGGCTCACACAAAAAAAGTTGAACAATATTCAGTAAAGTGACTTGCTCCTCACTGTACACCATAGAAGTTCCTGCAGCCCTTAGAATAAATATGTACCAACCTACAGCATATAAACCTGTAAATCTGTTATCTCTTTTTACTTGCAGCTGTATTAATATGCATAATATCAAATTATTATACAAAAACTTTAGGGATTATAAGTACTAATCTGATAAGAAATTTGAAACCTGTATGGGATTTCATATCTCAATTAATGCAAGTAATTAGCTTCATATACTAGCCTCCATTTAGCATTAATATTCAATGAGTTTTGGTCAAAATCTTATAGGGAAGACTGAAGTTGATCACAGTGCTTGACAGATTAGTCAGTCATTAATTATGCATGAACTATGCCTGTGAAACTAGGTTTTCATCCTAGGCTGGAGTTTGGTCTTTTTTATGGTTTGTGAGTTTGATTAAGGTATTAGTGAAAATACTGATAATGGCTCTTTGTTAATAGCAGATTTACAACTAATTTTCTGTCCATTGCCTGTTCATTTTCATTTGAATCTCCATGAGCTCACAGGGATCCAGCCAACACAGCACAGCTGCACACCTGCAGGCTTAAGAAGCAGGACACAGGGCGAGCAGCATGTTTGAGAGCAACCTGCCCCAGCACCACAGCCCCAGAACAGCCCCAGCCTAGGATTCACTTCAGCTCCCTCCTCTGCCCCACTGTGAAACAAGGGCGACTAGATGAAAAGGTTGTGCAGCCCCAGCTAGGTCCTGGACTTTCATAGATTCACAGAATGGTTTGGCTTGGAAGGAACCTTAAAGATCACTGAGTTCCAACCCGCCTGCCTGGGCAGGGACACCTCACACTACAGCAGTTGCTCAAACTCCCATCCAGCCTTGAACACTTCCAGGGAGGGAGCAGCCACAGCTTCCCTGGGCAACCTGTTCTAGTGGCTCACCACCCTCGTAGTGAAGAATTTCCTAATGTCTAACCTAAATCTCCTCTCTTCCAGTTCAAAGCCACTACTTCTTGTCCTGTCACTTCATGCAATTGTAAAAAGTCCCTCCCCAGCTTTCCTGTAGACCCCTTCAGGTACTGGAAGGCTGCTACAAGGTCTCCCTGGAGCCTTCTCTTCTCCAAGCTGAACAACCCCAACTCCCTCAGCCTGTCTTCATAGGAGTTTTTCTCCATCCCAGCAACTTTCTATCCTTCTCCATAGACACATTGACTACATGTTCTTTCCTCTGCCCTTGCCCTCCATGCTAGGGAGTTTTGAGATGCTCCTCTTCCTCTCCTGAGCCATCCAACATCTCTCGCCTGCCCTGCCCCATGCCAAGGGTATTTTTGCCTTAATAGATGCTTCCCTCTCTTTTTCTCGTCTTTATTATTTTACCTTTTTGCTGGCGGGCCCATCATACAGAGCCAACAGGGCACAGAGCCAAGGCTGTAGTTGAGCTAGAAAGTGTCATGGAGACCCTGGAAGCAGAAATTAATCTACAGTTCTGAAGAGTCCTGAAGGTCAGACTGCACAAAACTTGCAAGATGATTTATCATGTGAAGTCCAAACACACATTTAAAGAGAGGAGCATTCTCAAATTAACAAGAAGCATCCTTGTGCTCCTTCAAGGATGGCCAATATTATATATATAATATGGATTTGATATACTAGATAATGTCTAATGACAAAAATATTTCTGCAGCCTGGTTCTTCAAATTATTTTAAAAGTCTTCTGCAAACAGTAGTTATGCCTTAGAAGTCTCATGTGGATATCACCTTCAATTCATGACTGAAGAATGTAAAGCATTTAAAGAAAAAAAAATATTTTTTTCCTCATTTGAAAAATTGAGCAAAACCAAAATTTTCCTTTAAATGAATGGCAGAAAGACTTGTACTGTGAGTGGACAAACACTATGGAACCTAAGGATATTATTGTTTATTTGAGACTATGTATCTTAAACATAACCTATTATTTGAATGATAAGCATAAAGTCTAGTAAAATGCTAGATATTGTACACATATTATTAGATACATAAACAAATAATTATCTATATAATTTTAATTAGAATGTGTCTTTACAGTGTGTCATGCTGCATATAAGTAAATAATTTAAAGATTCGAACTGCATGTGCCACATCGTCCCAAGATAAAATCAAAGCTCTGTTTTTTCTAAAGCAAATCACTGCAGAAAAGCATTTCAGAGACTATCTTGGTCAGAGCAGTAACATACAGTGACATTCCTCACTGCTGCAGAAAATCAGTACAATTTCATTACCCTGCCTTCCTGCAAGGCAGCTTGAAGCACTTAAATTAAAGTCTCCATCTCTTACCTGTTTCTTACAATGCTTACTGTTTATGTCTTCAGGGTTTTACTCTAGTTTTAGCAACAAAGAACCCTCTGGCTTCTTGAAACTATTAATTTTAGAATTAGCTTACTGTATTTTTATATTGTATTTAAAAAACAAATCAACCCTGAAATAAAAATGTGGTTTAATTTACCAACTTACTCAATGTGATGCAAATGCTATAACATCTTTGTATTTTTTCTCAGGTCGTTGCAATCTTAGATATAACCCCTATTTTGTTCTGCTGTTGGTTTTGCTGTTTTGTTAAGGCCACTGTGTAATGAACATTTCATGAATGAGGATAATGGAAACACACCTGAGCCCTGAGTTGCAGCAATGTAAACGGGGATAGGAAGCTAAAAAGAGATGCAATGTAGGAGGCTGGAGGAAGGACAGGGCTACCTGAACTGTCTCTATTTGTCTCTAACTGTCTCTATATACAATTTAGTACTTCTCTAAGTACAATGTATTTAAATTTTCATGCAGTTTTGCCTCTTTGGGCAGCTGCTAACTTCACCAATTGGCAGAACTGAAAGCAGTTTATTTTAATATAAGGAGTTGCCCAATGGCTCAAATTCCTTCACCTTGCACAAAATATAATAATAGCAGTGATACCCATCCAGGCTGTGATCAGACAAGTTTCCTGACTATATTTTAGATGCTACAGAATTTGCAGTGTTTTGAAGCAAAAAGATGGAGAGTGCAGCTGTAATGTTTTATATGTACACTCTTATGTTGAGAATTTAAAGCTGCTTTTCAACTAATAAACAGCTGTCACAGTCAGTAAGTCTGCTTCTTTATGGAGAAGAAACTAGCACTACAGAGTCTAATTCTTTTCTAAGCATAACTTTTTCTGTTTACACACCTAAGCCCAGTCTTAGTAAATGCTTTTCCCATCTATTTCCTACATCCCTCGGGAAAGCTGTATCCCATGTACTGCAGTAGCATACATGGAGATCTAATTATCATGCTAAAAAACCAACAATAGCTGTACAAAAGTTGCCCAGTATGCAGACTGATGCTTGTGACCAGCTTTTGCTGTATGAAGATACTGCTTGAAATGAAGGGAGACACGAATCTCTTTATTGCTGTTATCTTCCAGCCCAACCAGAACAGCAATTGCAATATCCACAGCGGTCAGCATGATACCTATTAAATCCTTTCTGCAAACAAAATTCCTCTTCTTGTTTATGCCATGACTGACTGGAAATGTTCTGAAGGAACCTGTCAAGTTCCTGCTCCACATCTGGGCTGGCTTGAAGACATAAATCTACCTTATCTTTGTTACTGCTGCAAGTAAACAAGTGCCTGTCTTTTACCTGCCCAGAAGCATTGCACTCGGCCATAATGATACAACTAAAGAACAAGCAAGCACGCCATCACAAACAGAACAGGCCAGATAACTTCTAATATTACTGAATCTGGAAGAAACTGTGCTGTGATATCTCTAGGTCTTTCCTTGTAGGAATATTATTTTACCAGCAGTGATGAAGACCAAGTTTGACACAGTCATTTCTCCCTCTGATCTCATACTACTGGTCTGCACGCTCAAATATACTCAGGAACTGAAAGATATGCACACTTCTGTTCTCCCCAAAGGCGTTTATTTGGATGACACTACTTGTTTTTCTTCTTGCATACTTTGTCTCTTTCAGGTCCAGTGTGTTCCAGGAACTTGTGAACATTACTCTACTTCAAGCTGTACTTCTGGAAAAAAGTCACATACTCTTTATTCAAATAATTTATTTTGTTGCTTTTGTATAATATGATTTACTTTGCTCTTGCGTAGGAGCTGGGACAGAAGCAGATACTACAATAGCCTTTAACATATTGATAATGGGAATCCTCTTGTTATAACCAGAGAAGAGATGCTTTCTCTTCTGCCCTTGATGTGTGGCACCAGTCTTTCTTCCTTACATGAGAAGAGCAGGCAGAGGTGAGCTAAAATTCTAGGAAATAATGAAATGCCTGACCTAGAAAAAAAAAAAAGAAAAGCAGTGAAATAAAACCGAGCTAAACATTCTGTGCACCAAAGTTAAAATAAATGTGGAATGGCACTATTTTTAAGCTAACAAAGCCCCAAGAAAGAGATTAATTTCCATTTTACATCTGAATTGTCAATTCTGCAATCTTTTTACATACAGAGGTTTACTCTGTCACTGTTACATGGATCATCCTGAAGCCTCCAGCCAAGTGAATATTCTTTGACTGTTCATGTGAACATTGGCTTCAGGGAAATCCATATGAAGTCAATGACCTTCTTGCTGTTCAAGAATTAATCCTTAGATGAGAATAAATATATTGGGAGAGGGAGCTATCATATCATGTGGTTTTACATAAAAATTGTTACATACACTAAGTGCTTTATTCACAAAGGTGTTACTGAGCCTATATTGAAGGCTTCCTGCAATACTTAATCAATAGAGGCTTATCCAAGGAAGAATTAAATACATTTACCTATAGATGATCACCAGTTACATGGAATAACCTTTTTTTGATTAAAGAGTAAATCATCCTACTTATTTTAAAATTATTTTTTATGAACAATGCATAAACAGCAAAAAAAGAGGTAGTTCACCTTAATTTGGAGTTGATACATTTTCAGGAATAATTCATCTGATTGAGTGCAGTGTATAAAATAGTTCAGGGCAGTGATTCAACTAAAATACACCAAGGAGGATGTGATTCTTGGTGCTCTGAGTAGCACAAGATTTTGTGCCAAGTTGATGACTTCTTTCATTTGTTACTATCTTGGCTTGTGCTGGGAATAAAAGCGATGTGTCAGGCATATCAGCCTCAGTGGACTCTTCTTCAGGATGGAAAGTTGTGACCCTACTGTCCCCAGGTTACAGGGGTGTTTTCTAATTCAGCATCTTTTCCTGGTAACGAAGAGGGTTTTTTTAGAGCATTATAAATGCCATTTACAGAAGTATTTAAGGGGTGTGGTGAGTTTACTTTGGATATGGTGACGTCTGTGTGCCTTGTAAGTGAGCTTAATCACTCTCTCAATAAGTCTAGAAGCCTTTAAGGCCTCCTATGGTGTAAACAGGGGAAGAAGATTTCTGTCCCAGAGGAGATGAATTGCAGCTACATGCAGACTTCTTCTCTGGGGATGGTAGAGGATGACATTTAGAAGAATTACAGCTTGTATAAACACGGTGTGACATGGAACCTCATATTTTGTCTTTGCACATTTATTTTATGGTAACAATGAGATATACTTCCTCTTATTTGTCCTTCTTTTGTGAGTTTGGAGGTTGGGAGTGCTTCTTTTGTATATGCAATATTTTAAAAGCATTTATCTAGCTGCTTAAACCAGATTTAATTTAAGAAGAATCATAGAATAGTAGAATCACAGAATGGTTTAGATTGAAAAGGACCTTAAAATCACAGAGTTCTGACCTCTCTTGCATGTGCAGCAACAGCTCCTACAAGACTAAGT
>NW_009952435.1:572258-651195 GCF_000747805.2 Chaetura pelagica
TTTTTATTCTTACAGTAAAGAAGAAATTTTTCTAAGTATAATTATATTATATCGAGTTACTTAATTGATAGTAAACAGAAAAAAAATTGAGATATGAACTGTCTCTCTTCCTGCTTCTAAGAACTTGTTAGGAAATTAAAGGATTAAAAATTCTAGCTAGCTTTTAAAATACTTAAACATGGAGATCTGCTTCCACCATAATTGATATAATTACTGCACCTAAGTACTGGTCTCAAATGGAATATAGTAAAGGAATACTGATTTCCCAAAAGTGTCCATCATAATTTATTCCAATGTCTCCTAATTTGAAGCTTGGTCACTACTGGCTAAGTGGTGTGCCAAAGAAGTTACCCATCACTGTAGTTTTTTGCATCCCTCCAGTTCCTGAACTGATGTGGGCTGAGGGTATCAGCCTGATATACTTGGGTTTTAAGCTTGGTCCCTGAGCCATGATAAGATTCAAACTGTGTACTACATTGTTTTGCCATTTCTGCTGCTAGACCTCTCCATAAGAGCAAATTTGACAACATTCTCTGAACTCAGCAGTGTCACCTGTGCTGCGCTTAGTAGAGTACTTTGTGGTTTGTGGTACTGAGTTCCTTAGGCAAACCCTGGTATACAAAGGCAAGCATGCCCAGCATTGCTATTGTTATATTTATCACTCTGGTCTTCAGAAATTATGAAGTATGTTAACACTGAAAATCAATTTAAATAACAAGTTAGCCAAGCTTAAAACCAAAACCAACCAACCAACCAAAAGTGGCTTTATTCTCCTTACAACATCTAGGGCAATACTGTTGTCTGGTGGGAAGTACATTCTGATTTGTAACTGAATAAGAAAGTCAGCTGTGATTGCTCAGTACCTTAACCAAATCCATATTTTACTCTTCCTGTGACAAAACATCTACTTGTAGATTAGAACATGAGTTTTTCCAATGTTAAAAACTTTATCAAGGACACATCTAGTAATATATGAGTATGCTTTCACTGCCAGCATAAAGGCAAAATACATTTCAAGTTCTAGGAAGGAAAATATTCCCTATGTTACGTTACCCCTTAATATGTTTCAGCTGGAACAACAAACCAGAATGTCTATGGCTCATCTTTGTGTGAGTTTTGTATTACCCCTAGATGTTCTGCATGCTTTGGTGGACCTGCCAACATACTCCAGTTCTTGGAGTACTCCAGAAAAAAAAGCTTCTGTTTGTATTTCAGATTTCTAAAAGATTAGGTGGACTGGATCTAGAACTGGATACTTACTAAGAGGATTTCTCCTATAGTTTAAATGGTGATAAAGTTCCTGGGGAAACTTGAAACTGAATGAAAAGTGTGAAAATTAGAAAGAGAGGGGAAAGATATAGTATCAAACACACAAAAAAAACCCCTAAATAAAACCCAAAAACAAACAAACAAACAAACAACAAAACTAAAACCAAAACTAACTTAAATCTAGTTACTATAGAAATCCCTCCAAGGGCCCTCTAATTACCTTTTAACAGGCAGGATGAGTATCTTTCAAAATTTAGCTCTAAATTAACAAAATTGCAGCAGATTCACTGTTGAGACTTTGATCCAGACTGTAAGTTAAGCTAACAGATATACTAACTAGCATTTGGAGAAAAAATAATGATTCAGTTGATTAAATTACCTCTGTATTCTTCCAGAGAATCGATGTAGGTTATTCTAGCCTGCTAAGACAACATTTACATGGGCCATTTACTTTCATAGACAGCTGTGACTTTTAAACAGAAGCTGAGCTGAAATACAGTGAGGAAAGGGCATTTTTAACTTACAACTACATTTAAAATTGTTTCAGTTACATTTTCATTTGATTCAACTGTTGCTTAGGGTTAAAACATTATTTCTTTACTGTAGCTATCAAACAGTCTCAGTGCCTGTTATTTTAACAAATGTAAATTTGGCACGTTCACTTTCAGAAGGCACCAATCTCAAAATCTGTTCTGAGTCTTTCCAGGTTCTCAGTGGAAGTGCCTGTGCACTCTCAGGTGTCAGGATGTTAAGTCATGAAAAAAGTGAGAGACAAAGCTTTGCTTATGGCTCAATATTACTCCAATGGCACCTCTTGTAAAAAAAAAATAAAAATCTATTTCTTTACTCAGACTCCTTTGGGAGTCTAATGGGAGCAGCAAGGAGCAGCTGTGCAGTAGTTTAACAAGGTGCTAATTCCAGTACTTTGTTGACTCAAAATAGCTTTGGACATTTTATTAATCAAATTAGTTATTGTGGCATGATTGTGTCATAATAATGATAGTACAATATACACAATAGCTGGGTTTCAGTTGTTACAATTCATATGATGTGTAGTCATTTTGCATTTCCAAGATGTTGGTGAGCAGTAAAGATGTGGAGCCCCTTATTCACCGCAGCTCAAAATCCAGTGGAAACTTAAGTCTCGGAAAAAAATAGGTCAAGGAAAAAATAGATGGAAGGTTGATCCACGAGGCAGTGGGAATGAAAATATTAATAAGACTCCTAAAACAAATCTTAATTTTTTGCTTTTTTAGGCTCTTATCCCAATCTGATAAGGTCTGGCTTCTATCTGAAACAGTGTGGCCAGCAGGACTAAGGAATACTCTGTTCAGTTTTGGGCCCCTCACTACAAGAAGGATATCCAAGCACTGGAGAGAGTCCAGAGAAGGGCAACCAAGCTGGTGAAGGATCTTGGGATCAAGTCTTATGGGGAGTGGATGGGGGAACAGGGATTATTTAGCCTGGAGAAAAGGAGGCTGAGGGGAGACCGTATCACTCTCTACAACTACCTGAAAGGAGGTTGTAACAAGGTGGGGGTTGGTCTCTTCCCCTTGCAACAAGTGAAATGGCCTTAAGTTGTTCCAGAGGAGGTTTGGACTTGTGTCCATGTGTCTGTGATGCCAGCGACCAGAAGAATTGCAGGTGTGCATGTGAGTGTGTGATGTTTAGTCACGGTCAGCTCAGACAAGCTGGTGAGCAGCTGTAGTGGTCTGGGAACAAGAGGTGGGGATGCAGCTCTGAGTGTGAGAGCTGCAGGAAAGCAACTGAAGCGAGCACTGACTCCTGCCCGGACCTGCAGATCACACCTTGTCTGAGGTGAAGCCAAGGCAGTTATTATGAGTTGCTCCTCTTACATTTTATTCATTAACATTTAAAAGTGTCATAAAAATGTTAGAAGACGAGATACTACCGTGAACAAAGTGTTACTCTAAAGTCATAATAGTACCAATCAATGAAACCTAAATAATTGTAAACACAGACTTGCATTACTCTTACAGAGAAATATTGAAGATAAATGCACTTCCTACACAGAATTAAGTTACAGGTTCTTTATTATTTTCTAAATAACTTTTCCTCCCAACTCTAAGCACATCTAGGAGAGATATGGCAAAATTCTGGGGTTTTTTGGCTGCTACCTGACTTGTCTAACTCTGTTCTGTCACTTTGTATCCCACGCTCATCAGGAAATGACAGGTTTTTTCACAGGCATACACAGGCCAAGAAAAACAACAACCACTAAAACAGGGGAAGAGGGAAGATTTATAACTTCACTCCAAAGGTATTATTTAAAAGATTCTCTTCCTCTCATGAAACAAATATTTTCAGGGACACTATGAACTCAACTACAATGTCAAAACCCAAACAATTATTCATGTGTATAAGCTGGATAAATCTCTGAATGAAACAGTAATTTAATATCTTCTTTGAACAATACTGAAATACAAAATGCATCTAGTCTGACCATTCTCTATATTTTTCCTTCCCTATAAAATCACTCATAAATATGTGTTTGATTATGCAAAGCTGGATAAAACATGAGGGACTACTTAGGTTTTAAGCAAAAATTGGCATGAAAAAGCTCCACTGATTTTTTTAATAAAAAGGCAAGCACAAACACTAGTGCTACAAAAGTTGATAAGTACTGTACTGTTTAGTTCCATCTTATATCTGTGATAAACACAGTAAATAACTACAACTACTAATGAAAGACATTGTATTCACTCTTTACTCTTTCCTTTTTAATTTTTTCCCCTGAAAATAAGAAATATAGCAGTAATAAAACAAATTATTAATTATTAGGGTAACTTACAGTAAACAGAAGTAGACCTTAATGAGTAAAGAATAACTATTTCATTATTTAAGGCTATTAAATAAGTTGTTAACATCTCCTTCACAAAGACTGTGTACCCTGCAGAACTTAGAGGGAAAAGTGAAAGATCCTTGACAGCTTTTCTTTCCTTCTTGCACCCTTGCTGCCATTTACAATCTCTGGGCAGTGGAAATCCTAAGCATTTTTTCAACACATAGTTTGAACAAATTACATAAACTAAACCTGTTTTTCTTCTCTTTCCCCATAGAAGGAGGTTCCCAGGAGGTTCTCTGCCCATGACAGGAGGTTGGATCTAGATGATATTTAAGGTCCCTTCCAACCAAACCGTTCTATGATTCTGTGATTCTGTGATAGAAACTAAAATATTATCTTTGATTGTTTCATGTCTGGAAACCTAATGCAGTATACTTAGCTATGTATAACTAAGTTTTCTATCAGATTGGGCTGGACAAAATACTGAGAAGTGGAAATCATGAGTGTAGGTATCCACCTGGAACCTTCTTATGGCAGTCAAAAGATGATTATAATTTAATAAAAGCATCATGCCACATTTTCAGAATCAGTCTTCATTTTTGTCTTCCTTTGATCTTTTGTAGATAAAAAACAGCAGTCTTACATTTCTCATCCTGGTAATGATTCCCTAGCCACTGCCTCCAAAGCTGAAAAATTTCACAAATACAGGAGTTTTAGGCTGTAGTAGTTTTCCATGTATCTAGCTTCCAAGAAGTGTTTAAATGCATTGGAGAATAGTCTGGATTCAGTAGAAGCAGGTAGGGGTTTATATCCATTAGGGGCTTTCAAATAAAAGTATTTTTACAGTGAGATATTTTTCAAAAGATGTGATCTGATGTTAAATTCTCTAAGTTTTATTACAAATAATTTTGGTGTGCTGAATCACATTACTAAAACTATACAGAAGCACATCACAATCAAGACTTGCTGCTTATTAAGCAAATATATACAGAATGAATATGGAGGAACTATCATAGAAACTCTCAATGATTTTTAAAAATATATCTGCCAAAGTTATGTATCTAATAAAGATGTACAGAACATTCTGAGCTAGAAATGCAAAAATCCCAAGATGATGGAATTCATCCCTCTGGAAGTGCAGCATATGCTATATTACACTTGAGTCAACAAATTGGCATTTTGGAAAAGATAAATGAAGTTATGATTCCTAACATGTATCAGTCAGCAAGGTTTCATGTAGCTTTAAAGCACACAAGTAGTTGTGTAATCTGATTTTAAGTGTTTGGCTAGAACTAGTAAAATAAAAATAGAATGCCAAAGATGGTTTCAGCAGAACTGAGTATGTCTTTGTGTGCAATTAACATGTGTGGCACAGCTGACTGTTTCTTGACTGTATTTGGTTTATGTGGCAAGGTTTTGGTAGTGGAGGGTGCTGGAGAGGTGATTCAGCCAGGAGAAAAGGAGGCTGAGGGGAGACCTTATCACTCTTTACAACTGCATGAAAGGAGATTGTAGGGAGGTGGGGGTAGGTCTCTTCTCCCTAGCAGCAAGTGATGAGAGGAAATTGGCTCAATTTGTGCCAGACGAGGTTTAGATTGGGTATTAGGAAAAAAAAAATATTCACTGAAAGGATTGTGAAGCATTGGAAAAGGCTGCCCAGGGAGAAGGTTGAGTCACCAGGTATTTAAAAGACATGTAGATGTGGTGCTTAGGGACATGATTTAGTGGTGGACTTGGCAATGCTGGCTTAACAGTTGAATTCTATGATCTCAAGGGTCTTTTCCAACTAGAATTACTCTGATTTGGTAAGAAGATGCTGGAAGCTTTTCTCATGTCTGACAGAGCTGATGTCATCTGGCTTCAAGACAGAGCCCCCACTGGCCAAGGCTGAGCCCATCAGTGACAGTGGCAGTCCCTCTGGGGTGACATAGTTAAGAAGGGGGGAAAAGCATGCACAACAACCTGTAGCTGGAGAAAGGACTGAGAGTATGTGAGAGACACAACTCTACAGACATCAGGGTCAGTGAAGAACAAGGGGAGGTGATCCAGGTGCTGGAGCAGAGATTTTCCTGCAGCCTGTGGTGAAGACCATGGTGAAGCAGGCTGTTCTGCAGTCCATGGAGGTCCACAGTGGAACAGATATCCACCTGCAGCCCCTGGAGGAACCCACACCAGGGCAGGTGGTTGCTGAAAGGAAGCTGTGATCCTGTGGGAAGCCCATGCTGAAGCAGGTTCCTGGCAGGACCTATGAAGAGAGGAGCCACTGCTGGAGCAGGTTTGTTGGAAGGACTTGTGACCCACACTGGAGCAGTGTGTTCCTCAAGGATTGCATCCTGTGGAAGTGACTCACGTTGGAGCAATTAATGGAAGACTACAGCCCATGGGAAGGACTCACATTGGAGAAGTTCATGGAGGACTGTCTCCTGTGGAAGAGGAGACAGTTCCCCTCCTTCCCTCTGGAAGAGGGGAAGAGTGTGACCAGTCCTACCCCTGAGGAAGAAGAAGCAGCAGAGACAACATATGATGAACTGACCACAAACCCCATTCCTGTCCCACTGTGCTGCTCAGGGGGAGGAGGCAGAGAAATTAGGTGTGAAGTTCACAAAACTGGAAAAGACTTTTGAGATCATCAAGTCCAGCCTATGACCTAACACCACCACATCAACTAGATCATTTACCCTTAATGCTTAATGATAGACCTATAATAGTAGACCCTTAACCCTAGGCCCTTAACCCTGGACCATTTAATCTAGATGCTTACACCTACATCCCCCTACCATAGCCTAATCTACCTAATCAGTGCTTAAATCATGCTGCTAAGCACTATATCTATATTTCTCTTAAATACTTCCAGGGACTGTGACTCCACCACTTCCCTGGGCAGCCTGTTACACTCACTGTATAATCACTCTTTCAGTAAAGAATTTATTTCTAACATCCCATCTAAACCTCCCCTGGTGCAACTATAGGCCATTTCCTCTGGTCCTGTCATTATTCACCTGATAGAAGAGGCCAACTCCTACCTCCCTACAACCTCCTTTCAGGTAGTTGTAGAAAGCAATAAAGAGATAAAGAGATTCTCTCCCCTCCCATGTAAGTAAGCTCCTCTTTGGGACCAGCATATTATGTACAATAAACTAACATTTTTATGTCACCGTTATGACAATATTTACTCTTCTTGACTTCAGGAAACAAAGAGAATGAGGAATCAAAGAAGGAAGAAGTGTTTGCTTTGCCAGTGATGGTAGATAAAAGCTACCCAAGGTCTGACTTGGCATATTGATGTGTAACTCAAAGTTCAACAAATAAAAAATATCGCAATGAAGCAGTCATCCTAATTTGATTATTTGCTTATGTTGCATTGCAATTTCTATGTAGAAGTCATGCTACCAATGAGACTAGATATTCCCATCAAGGCTAAAGTTTTTCTTTTGGGAAATAACAGGTTGAGCCTTAGAGACATGACAACCACTTGTGAGTATGAACAACACTGTCAACCAAGAGAGTTCAATTTGTAGCAAACACATTTCCTGTTAACGTAACTTCACTTAAGCCAGTGAAACTATCCTGGCAAGAAAATAACTGCTGCATGCAAGAATTAGGCACTTACCTGACTTGACTTTCAGAAGTACTAAACTCTGACACCTTTCACTGTGACTGCTAAATTAGGTATCTGAAGCTGGATTTAGGTACCTGAAGCTGGATTTAGATTAAATATCTCTGTCTTATTCCTAGTGCTCCCCTAGACTATGCTAAGACTTGTGCAAATTGAATTGTCCAAATATATTAAGGATGGATTACCAAAGTTACATGAGTTCTCTTTTTGATTAAAGTAGGTATTAATGAAGTCCACAAAAATGGCAAGTATTTAGAATTTTGAAAAATAAGACCACTTTTTTTTTTTTTTTTTTTTTTTTTTTTTTTAATACCTGGACTTTGCCGTTAAAGCTTGAACATCCTGGCCTTTGGAGGTTTGTATATACATCTAAAAACTTAATATAATTCCAATATCAGTAAAATAAACATTATCCTTTCTTGCTCTATCTCGAATTACTATTATGAGGCCAAGACGATAAATCATGTTATGAAGTTTTGAAACTCTTAAAAAAAATATTTTTTTATATGAAAGAATTCTTTGTATGATAAAACCCATCTGTCATGATCTGGAGCAAAGGATTGGCTGAACAATGCCCAAACAACTTCTGCATGATTAAATAGAATAAACAAAAAGGACAAAAAAAACCAACCACCTACACCAAAAACCAACCAACCAAACAAACAAAAAAACACACAAAAAAAATCAAATCCAAACCCCAAATATTTCAAAGCCACTTCAATGAACACACTTGACCGAGTGCGATTTACTGGCTAATTCTGTTATTCTTTTTACTTTTGGACATCATGATGTGACCTTTGATACCAAGGATGTGTGCAGGGAGAAGGTATGTTTGCAACAGCAACATACTAGCTTATTTATTAATTGGCAATGTGGAGTGTTTATTAAAAGATTGTTATTGCACATGTATCTTAAAGTCATCTGTGTAACAACTGCTCACCTCCTACCTCCCCCAGCCCTGAAGCAGTGCCTGACTTATCTATCATAGTGACAACAGTAACTCTTATATAGTGGAACCTTCATGACACATAAAAATGCTCTGGGATATTTTAGATCTTATTTTTTGTCAGTAAGAAATATTTTCTGAACTTAGGTTCATGAATAGCTTTACAGCTCCTGCAGTAACACTAAACATTATGAACCTCAGTGGCTACTTGACTGATATATTATTTCTGCTAAAAGTGTTGGTAGATGTGTAAAAGCCCATATGTTTTCTTCCTTACAGGATCCATAGTTTATGAGCTCATTAGTTCATGGGTTGATCTAATCAACGTTCTTGTAGGGCTTTCAGATGTCACTGACATTCTTACCCAGGGCAAACAGCTCAGAAGTTTGGAGACTTGGCCACTTCAAAAGGGTGAACACAAAGAAGCCCATGCTGAAGATGGCACTGGCAGGAAAAAGAGCAGAAACACTGCTAGTCAATGGACTCCTCAAAAATTCTCCTACATGACTACCAAGAGTTGGCCATGTATCTATGCACTAACACTCTGCAGACCATTTGTAAATCCAACCAAGATACAGGTAGGGAAGAGGCAGCCTGTTTTCTAGGGCAGACAGCCATATTGTCCATCTGGTCAGTCAGCCCACTTAAGGATGGGTTTTTGGGAAATAGCTGCCATCCTAGTTGCACACTGGAGGAAGTTAAAGCTTTTGTACACAAATATAAAAATGAGCAAATGTAAAAAGTATGCCTGATTTCAGCAACAGTATTCAATTTAATTCTTCTAGTCCTGTAGTAGAACAGTCATAGCTCCACTCTTGGCTCACCTCCTGGACAGATACGTATGAATCTCTGTGTCTCACAGTTCATCCACACCCTTGTCCAAGCCTTGTTTGTCTCCATGTATACTTCTGAAATACAGACATGCTTTTATTGCTTTAAACTACTGATATGAGCTCTCAGACCAGATGCTATTCACTCCTATAAGCTGGGGCAGAGTAGATTCTTCATCTGGCAGGATGTCTCCCAGTACTCAGCATCCCAAGCACACAAACCAGGACTTCAGCCAATAAGGAATCTGCCATGTGAGTAATCATTCTGTTCTGATCATAGCCTCTGTAATTTCTTGCCCTGCACTTAGAAATGCTTTTTCCCTCATCTTTGGAATATACTGAAAGGATTACAGCAATGACATGTCAGTGGTCCTGTCTTCTTCCAATTATCTGATGAGGATATCCAGGGCAGCTGGACAGGATGAAGGAACTGAGACTGGTGCTGAATACTGATGACCTTCCTAGGGCCACCTGCACTGAAGAGCTTAGTGGCTGGATTTTTCCTGCTGCTGGGTGTGGTAATGAAGGAATGTTGTTTGTAATAAGCAGAGAATACAGCTGGTTTTTTCAACATGTTTTTTGACCAGAATGGTAAAGAAATCAATGTGAAATGACTTTTCTAATTCCATAAAAAATGTAGCCATTCCATCCAGCCTTCCAAAACAGAAGAAACTGCCTGCTCCTCAGAGAAACTATATGCAACATGAAGAATTGTGGTTTGGGTTTTGAGTAGCAACACTTTCCTCCTCAGTGCTCAGCTGTACTGCCAGGCTTCTTCCATATTCAGAAACATGTGAAAGACTTTCTAATACAGGCTTCTAAAATACGATAGGAAAAGCACTATACATCTCCTTAATTTTTTCCCCCCAAGCTCTGAAGTGCTGTTTGTTAACAACATGATGACGACACTGTCGGAGGAGACAGAATGAGAAGACCAAAGCAATGGGTATTGTGGAAGAAGTAAAAGAAAGATGAAGTAGGTACACCTTACTACCTGTTGAATTAATAAGCAACTTTGTATTGTAGTTGCAAGGAAAAAAAAAAACAAAAAAACCTCATTTTATTTCCTTCTTGATTAACAAATACCTGTCTCCTTTATTTGTATGGTTCTGAGACAAAAAGGTATATGCCTGCTTATATATTTAACTAAGTCTCAGGTATAACCATGTGAGCTAAGGAAAGAAAAAAGTATTCATAAATGCCCTGCTAAAAAATCTTAATTCAGAGAAGCTCTTTAAATAATACTGAAGAGCTATCTCAAACTTTCTGAAATGGGGACTAATGTGTTCACCAGTGTGGAACAGAACCAAAATCAATGACAATAGATTAACTTTAATATACTAAATGTAACGGCTACATTTTGTAAGGAACATTATCTCAAATTGGCTGTAGCCATGCTGCTAAGCCAATAAGGCCAGTACTTATAGAAGTTCAATGCATTTCAATCCATTTAAACGAGGGTGTATTCACTTGACACTACCAAATGAGCATTCTACTTCAGTAGACAGAACTCTGGGACATCTTTTGGGTAACTTTGGGTATGATCATCTGTCAGTCACAAATACAAATCCTACTAGTTCAAACAATGCTGAAGGTGGCTAAAAAAAATTTCGACAAAAGATTCAGTTTTTAGTGCCTACTCTGTATACTAAAAAAATTGATACATGTTTAAACCAATTAGAAAGCATTTCCAGGTCCACTTTCATAATATACAAATATTTTCTGATCTCCCCCCTATTCCTATGTCAGGAATATATCCCCATTTATCTGTGCATTCACTTTTCCCAGACATCTTTATAAATCCTGACATAGTTTTGAGATATTTTATCATCTGAAGTTGATGTTAATTGCTTTAGAAATAGATTACTCACTGGAGAAAGAGGAATAAGATAGCTGAGCATTAAAATCCACTCGTTGTTTAAGAGGCAATTTCAAAATTTAAAGCTGTCTGAAGAGTCTGTCAGAGATAGCTGGAAGATAGAGAGGGCAGTCAGAAAAACCCTCAGGGGATTATTGCTATTTGGTTGAGAAGCTGAGAATGGTTGTCAAACAATAGTGAAGTAAGATACTTTGACTTCATGAAGTAACAATCAGAGGGGGCCTGAGATGAATTCATAGATATCTGCTAGTCTTGGAATTCAACCAAGCTCTTCATCACAGTAAATTATTTATTTGTTTGTTTGTTTGTTTGTTATTTTTTGGGCAGCAGGCTCCACAGGTTTATTATCATCTCTGTTTTGAGATACTTAATCTCATCAGTTAACACCTCTCTGAGGTCTTTAAATATGAAGTTCATATTAAGTGGCTTCTGTTTTAAAAGGATTACCACTATATGCAGGTTAAGAAGACCATAGTTCTAACCAGTAAAAAAAACCAAATTGCAGATTATTTTTAAAGAGTTATTAACAAAATTGTTCTTAACACCTATCATTTCTGTATGTGCTTTATTTGTGAAGGACTCCTACAATTAACTAGGATTCTCTGGGAGAGAATTTAACAAAGGTGGATGCCTGTTTATATGTGACACAAACCATCTGTTACATGAATGATGCTCATTGTATGCTGAATATTAAAATTTTAATTTGGAAGATACCACAGTTAAACCTTAAAAAAAAAAAAAAAAAAAGAGAGTATATTAAAATACCATGTAGAATTTAAACTATGGAATTAATTAATTGTCAGAAAAAAATAGAAGCAATTTAGACAAGAGTTAACAGGATTTCAAAGATTAATCATTTACACAACTGTTTTCAACTTAATGGCTGGCAGACATCTACCTTTCATGTTCATTGGCATGTTTTCCCCCCTCTTTTTTCAGAAGTACCAAATACCAGATGGATGTGTGTTTTGAGGGTTTCTGTTTCAAAAAGATCTGAATGAGTAACAGAATTAGATGGCTAGTGAACAAGCTGCAAGACAGGTAAGGTGCTTGCCAAAGGGGAGAATACAACATGTACTGCTGGAAGAATAAATATCGTGCCAGCAGAAGTTGTTTGTTGGAGTTTTTTAAATATTGCCCCTGAAACCATGTAGAATTTAAACTATGGAATTAATTAATTGTCAGAAAAAAATAGAAGCAATTTAGACAAGAGTTAACAGGATTTCAAAGATTAATCATTTACACAACTGTTTTCAACTTAATGGCTGGCAGACATCTACCTTTCATGTTCATTGGCATGTTTTCCCCCCTCTTTTTTCAGAAGTACCAAATACCAGATGGATGTGTGTTTTGAGGGTTTCTGTTTCAAAAAGATCTGAATGAGTAACAGAATTAGATGGCTAGTGAACAAGCTGCAAGACAGGTAAGGTGCTTGCCAAAGGGGAGAATACAACATGTACTGCTGGAAGAATAAATATCGTGCCAGCAGAAGTTGTTTGTTGGAGTTTTTTAAATATTGCCCCTGAAACTGATCTTTCCCAATATTTTCGTGTATTATGTCAACATAAAAATGGTGCATACCAATAAAGCATGCTGGGTATGCTACTCTGGGATGTATTACAATAAAAGAGGACTGAAATAACTGAATGACTGAAATAATGTAAAGGAGAATAAAAATCAGTATTGCTATATGCAAGGTGATGCACTTCAAAAACTGTAGATGTCAAAGTAAATTAGGAATGTCTTTTTGGAAATAACTGATAAACCACAGGACCTATAATCTAAATGAATTAGCTACAGGTTCAATACAAGTTGTCAAGACTAATTACAAAAAAAAAGGCAAATGTATTTCTATTACATATGAGGAAAATCTTTCAGAAAAAAAAGAGGGAAATACTGAGACAGTGGCAGGACCCCATCAGGAATACAAGATAAACTCCTGACTATCAGTGCTGAAAAATATGAGTGCAAAACACAACAGTCACAGAGAATTATAAGACTATGTCTATGTTGTGGATATGGCTGCCCCACAGAATTTTCTCCCGACATCTTGCTTAAAGGATAATCATCTGGAGACTATTGCTACTCCTTTTCACTTGTCTGTCTTGATTTTCTCGACTTCCAAATTGTGTAAAGCAGAGTGGTTTACAGCCAGATTTCATCCCAACACAAAACAAGAATCCTATTGGATAACACACGTGGGGCTGGGACGTGTCCCTGACTTCCAGAGAACTGGCATGTCCTTAATGATCAAGTCAACAAACACCAGACTTTCAATTTATACTTTAAAGGAGAGTAGAAAAGCTTATTTGAAGCTTATGTTGAAAAATTAAGTCTTGGCTGGAACTATTGCTAACTATAAATAGAGAGGTGCATTATTAAAAGCAAATGGATAAAAGCAGCCTGTAAGTAAGCGTTGCTGGGTGAAAAAGAAGGTCTATAGCAAATATCAGAGCAGAGGAGTTATGGACCACATTTCCAGAAGGATATCTGCCCATTCCCATGCTTCATTGCTTTTACAAATGGGATTTCAAGTGCCCAGAATGAGGATTATCAGAGTTTGTGCTTGTCCAAGGAGAGGCCAGGACTGAGTAAGTCCTAGTAAACCTAGGTCTGGAAAATTTGACTAGAAGTGTTGTTGTCAAGTGGCTGTTTCTGATTCACCATTAGTTTTGCAGACTTTAATTTAACTACTTTTACTACATATGCTGACTGGATACAACTTTGTTTTAGCAAACCAGCGGTTGAGCCTACATCAAAGTAATGTAAGCATATTGTGCTAATGCTTACACCCATATTGAACAGATTTTCATTCCAATAAAGAAATACTATGTTTGTTACACAATATGATATTTGAGATCATATTAAATAGTAAGAGGTACACGGCATGACACTGTTATGAACTATTAAGGTCAAACTCCAGACTTCTCTTTTGTAACTGCATGGAAAAGTTAGTATTCCTTTTGAGTTGTAGAAGCTGGATATTGGGCATTTAACTACCTTGTTAGGAAAAAGAAAATGCTTAGATTTTTTAAGAACTCCCTTTATCTTCTCTCACTGCTTACAAATTCAAATCCATGAATAACTGTCGCCAGGGAAGTCCTCCAGGGTCTAACAGCACCCAACTCCCTTTGCTATTAAGCAGCACAGCCGCTGCATCTCCTTTATTCTCTGTCATAGCCTACCAATTATGTTTGTCTCCCCTGTCTCAATGACCATGTGATGATGCCAGGGTCTGCAGCCATTGACTCAAGCACAACCATCACTCACAAGGCACATCCTGCTTACCAGTTTTTCATCAGAAAAATAACAGAATGAAAGGTAATAGATAAAAACAGTAGTACAATTTTCCAACAGGAGTAGAAGTAAATTATTCCATTACTTCAGAGCCACACGGCTCAGCACTGCCAGTTATGGCATCGCCACAGGGGAGGTGACTCTTCATTGTTCACATCTGCAGCAATGCTTACACCAGCGAGGGGTGTAGAGCTCTCTCCCAGTATGAAGCTTTTGTCTGATTAATATGGGTACCAAGACAACCAAAAACTCTTTTTTTCCCCATCACAACTCGAAGCAGACCCATGAGCAATGTAATCAACTTCTGGAAATGCAGGTCTGATTGGCAAGGTGCTGCTCACAGGCTGGAGGCAGAGGGATGATTTTTAAAATGTCCAGAACAATTTTCAGTCATTTGTTCATCAAATAGTTACCCTTCTGTTCACCTCTCAGTTATCCTCCATTTTGTCTTGGTTTATTTAAAAAGCATTCTCTATGTCCTTGACATTTTGCATTGCATGTAGGTGTCAAGGTGTTGGTAGTGGGGGGCTGCAGAAGTGGCAGGGAGGAAGAGTTCCAGAGTAGAACAGGTATCCACCTGGCATCCTGTGGAGGGCTATGTGCCAGAGCAGGGGAAAAGAATGAAGCAGGAAAGAGAGGGTAGGCCTCCGGTTATGTACTGACCATAACACCCATTCTCCATCCCCCTGTACCACTGGGTGGGGTACAGGAGTCTAATGGAGTGAAGATGAGCTTGGGAAAGTGGGAAGGGTTGTTTTAATGTTTGGTTTTTTGTTTCTCACCGCCCAAATCTAAAATAAATAGGCAATAAATTAATTTTAGGCAAATCAAACTTGTTTTGCCTGTGACAGTAATCAGTAAGAAGTATTCCCATCTTTACCTTCACCCATAATTTTTCTTATTCCTGCTTTTTCTCATTTTTTTTCCTTGTACCACTGGGGTGGTGGAGTGAGTGAGCAGCTGGGTGGGAGTTTGGTTATTAGCCAAGGCCAACTCACCCCATGTTCACATCTGCAACAGGTAAATACAGATGGAAAAACATAGCTTCTCCCAAGGCTGTAGGAGAAAATAAAATCCAAGGAGGGAATGAAGTTATTTCAACTCAGTTTGCCTGTGGCTTTAGCTGATCTCTGATCAGCAATCCTTCTTTTTCTTATCAGTAAACCAACTGAGATTATACATACAGAATTTCACTCTTTAAAATGTTATTCTCTTTAGCTCTATATTTTTTGGTCTACAATGTCTATGCCACAGGCTCTTTTTAAAACAAACAAACAAACAAAATTGGTTGTTCCCACTTCACATTTGTAACTCACTACAGCACAACTACACACAAAAGATCCCTTTCCACAATTCTGCTAGTCTGCCATTCTTTTTTAAATTCCAGGACTACTAATTTGAATGCATCTCTTTGTTTCAGCCACCTAAACTTTTTTTGAGATTACCTACACATGCTTGCTTCTGCAGAATCATATATTTATAATGCAACTGTCAACTTCTTACATTTCTGAACATCTTAAGATACTGCAAAGTAATCCTCTCAGTGGTAGTTCACCATATTGGCACAATCTGCAGAGCCAAGGTGTACGTAGAGGTCGTTCTCTGCAATGAAGCACAGTTGAGGATTATGTTGAACTGTTGTGAAGCAAGACAAAACTCACTTACAGGCAACTATTCAGTAATAGCTAGATTTCTAGAGATTATGAATTTGTGTATCAATCATACTGTGAGACCTCAGAGAAGTCTTCTTCAGAAATCTAAGTGGATTTGAGAGATTATGATGAAGAAAATGTTTTTAGCATGCACTCTGAGGTCTCTTGTTCCCTGTTCCATACTCAAAAGGTTAGGGATGGGGACGGGTCTTTGCCATCCTGCATCCAACTGTCTTCCAGGACAGGGGAGGGAGAAATTAAAAATGAAAGCAAGGTGAAAAAAATAAAAATAAAAATAAAAATTTAAAGGGACAAAATAAAGAAGGAAGGCTGGGTCTCTTGTGTCACCCCTTTCCGATCCGATGGAACTGTCCCCTCCATGCGTGGATGTCCCGACCGCGCTCCCCTGCGCAGGCACTTGCTGTGAGAGGATGCAGCTTTTGAATAGTTCTGACATTAGTGAGGTCCTCAGGGTCTTTTTTCCTGTTTCTGAGGAATAGGTGAGGAAAAAAGCTAGGTTAAACAATGCGTCTTTGTAGTGGAACTGTCATCTAATATGTTTCTTTGTCCTTTCCACTGACCTGCGCAGATAAATGGGCTATATATCAAGTTATAATGCAAACACAATAATTTCAAAAACGTATATATTGGAGACAGGAGAGAGAGAGAACAACTGTTTTATGCTCACTTTGTTCAGCACTGCCTAGGGCTAATCCATGTGGGCAACAGGTGTTTCTATTTACAAAAAAAAAATAAATAAATTGTCTGATGATTCAAATGTAAGGCATTTACTCCATCACAAAAGGGGATAAATTCTATCCTGCAGTCTCAGTTGAACATGTTCCTCTGAGGACATGACACAAGGGCAAGGTCACACAAAGATAACATTCCCACTCATGCATTTTGTTACTCCCTCACTTGTGGCAAAACAGACCGACTGAAATGTTTCTGTGGATATAGTGGAGTGCAATACAGCCAGGATTTCTGTGCTAGTAGGGCACTACATAGCACTGCAGAGATACCCACTGGAACACGGGCAAGTTAGGGATTGACACTGTTTCTTTCCTTTGTATGACCTGAATGGAATTCTGACACGATTCTGCCTTTACTGTTTCCTTAATTGGAACACCTAAAGTACTTGTGGATGCTAGGTTAGTACAACAGCAACTAGAACCAATTATCTTGTAAACAGAGAGGTCTGGAAACATGCCTCTCTCTCCCTACTGTTTCGTTTCACAGGCCCTTCCAGTCCTGCTCCAATGCGCTTAATCAGATTTCCAGTTGCAGCAAATACTGTGTTAATCTTCTGGGGCTGTAAGAAACTATTTCTATGCCAAGATTTGTTCTTCCCGGAAGCTTCTTATTGTACACTCTGCTGCAGACTCTGGACTCCTTCCCACCCCCAGCAATCCAGAGAAAGAAACACAGCACACTTCTCCCTGCCATCCTCACACTGCCCTTGTAAGGAAAGATAATGTGTGACATCTGTAAACTCCAGACATACAGCTACTACCCAACACGTGTTACACAATTAGTAGTAAAGCAGCAACAAGATTGTCTATTAATTAGTAGTGGCACTAAGCTAGGATTGAGCCTGACTTACGTGTTCTTATGTAAAAGAAAAGAGAAGGTTCTACACATATGCCGTGGACTGTACAAGATCACAATGTTAAGGGGATATTGCTGCCTTTGTCTGGATAATATTTGCCTCAAACACAGTGTTCTAGGATTCTTCTATCGCTCATCTGAAGATATTTTTATCCTGTCTTTTTTTTTTTTTTAAATAGCTTCTGCTTTAGAGAAGCAATATGTTTCCTTGCATTAAATGACTGCTGTACATAGGAGATGATTGGCTTGAAAGCTTAAACTCCTTTCTTATGGTTATGAGTTTTTCATGGTTGCTGAAAATAATTTGACAAAAGACATATTACTGACTTCAGTAATTACAAACAAACAAATATTTCTGAATGCCACAGCTGCAAAGATACACATTAGTCTCTTGCATCTTCCTAGCTACAAGCCTATGTATCATTACGTCTATACTAGGAACACATTAGTATTAGGAAAATTAACTTTCAACTGTATTAGAACACACTAAAAAAGAGAGGACTGCACAATTGGTACAATGCCTATGCAGCTGTCAAAGCCTTTTAACAGTCCTCCCCCTCCACATTGCTGTTTTGCATAATGTTTTTAATATGGCACATACTCAGTGCCAGTCTTCTAGGTTAAAGTTGCACTGTAAGATTTACAGAAAAAAAACAGGTGGAAACAGGGCCTCTGGAGGTCCTCTACACTAAATTCACTCTAAACAGGACTGGCTTCATAGCTATACCATGTTTCTCAGGGCTTCCTAGTAAAGGAATAGATGACTTAGTGTTGAGGGAAGATGACTTCATTACTTTTTGGGTAGTGTGATGTGATTTAGCAGTCTGAAATGAATAAGACTATCAATAATGATTGCATGTCATCTAAACTCCACAGCTGTCTTGTAGTCTTAAGACAATCGGGTCTACAGCATTTTAGACATCAGTGGGAAGAGCTGAGAAGTCAGATTTTTGGAAGTTTGTGCAAAGAGAACCACAAGAGGAGATATATGACTTGCTGTAGAGCATCACATCAGATACCTCAGCAGAAAAAAGGAGACAGGTGGAAGGAGGAATGGAGAACAATACAAAACCAGGAAAAGGAAAGGTTGTATTTGGCTGTCCACTTACTGAAGGAAGAGCTCTGTGATTTTTACCACTTGTACTAATAACAACCACTAACTAGTGCCGCTTGTACTAGTATTTTCTCAAGGTCTGCTTTATAGATGTAATGCGAAGCAAAAACTTTTCAAACAGTTATATTAACAACCAGCCATGAACCTAGTCTGTTCTCCATCGTTTGTACCATGTATGCTCAGCAGCATATAAACAATTAAAGTTGTCCCAAATAGCCAAAAACTGACTCCTCTACAGAAGCAACACCTCCAGATGCAGTATCCTAGGCAGCTGTTGGCTCCCCATCATCAGCTTTTGATCTTCTCATTTTGCACAATGAACACTTTAGAGAGGATGCAGGGCAGGTGGGAATAAATTATATCTGACATGCACTGTGCTTCAGTGCTCCTGCCAGCCAGAACCGTCCCTGTGAACCTGTATTGCCACAGGAAAATAAAAGAACTCTTAGGTGTTTATTGTGTCAGACCAGAGCAGGAATCCCTCAGGATGAAACTATGAAAAGGCGGCTGAACAAAATCAAGCTGCATGCATCTCCTACCTGGCCAGTAGCCCTCATTCTGGAGAACTCTTCTCTGAAATTATTATATTATAGAAGGTAGGTTTTCATGGATTATTAAAAACAGAAAAAGCAAATACAAGCATTTGGTATCAAGTATTTATCCTGAGAACTCTACAATCTTGATACATTCAAACACGTGCACACATTTTAGGCTATGCACCATTCAACCAAGCTCATTTTAAGCATTTGCCTAAAAGTTTAGTTTTATTATTCAGAGCTGTCTTCTTTGCTCGAATTCACTGGGATTTTTTTAAATAAAAAAGAACTCCGTCGTATTGATATTTCTATCTTATAGATTTTTTCTTCATTCTGAAGGATTAGGATTTTAAAAGCATTCTAATAAAGCATGAATTGGAAATTAAAGTTGTCAGTAAAATACTGTGAAATGGAGTACTGCAGAACTTTTCCAGTCAGTTCCTTTTGATTTGTTTCTTATAATCTAATTGAAAACTGATGGTAATTTTTAAAATGCATATTTATAAAATATGTCATGAAAAATGTAATCTCAACAGGTCTGATCAATGGTTTTTCAGTTTACTAACTTACAGAACATAAAAACAATGTCGTGATTTTAAGGTGAACAGTATTCTCAACAGCATTTAAAAAGAAGAAAGGAAAAATGGGACTAAGTTAATAACAGAAAATAGAATATTTTCTGCATGAAATGTAGATTAACATTTGCTTCACCACAAAATCAGTATTGAAGACTATTCCAGAACTATCAAATTATTACAAAGCAAAATTATTTTAATTTTTTTCCCATATGGTGCAAAGTAAACAACAATCTTGACACAAATCAAAGTGCCTGTTTGACATAAGGATTTGTGCCAAAACGTAGGCGATTGGGACAACATTCATGTTGTCTTCTTCTAAAATTATACAACTTGACTAAACTGTCAAAATAAAAAGGAAAACTTCATGTAGTTTTCTAACCTGAATTTGCATGTTGACAATCTAAATGTTGACAAGGTTTGAGAAAGGAAACACATCTCTCACAAGAATGGAGAAAGAAGTGATAAATGGACCAGGCAGAGATACTGTATGAAGATCAATTAAGTGTCTGAAGATAAAGAATATGTATCAGTAGCAACTGTTAGCTAGTAGGGATGCAAACATTAATAAGTAGAATATTTTTTTTTTAAAGAAAATATAGCATAGTGACCTTTGTGAACAAACATGTTTTTACATGTCGTATGAATATTAGATGACAAACAGCCACAGTATTCAATGAATTAACAATCGTTTTTGGAGTCAGATTAAACACAGTAAAAAATATTAACTTCAACAACGTGCATTTTCACATAGCTTTTTCATTAGGAGTCTGATTTTGATAGGTACAAAACCTTATTAGCTTTATTTCCTTGCTCCTAAGATGCCTGAAACTGTCAGCTCTGAGGCTCTTTTAAAACCTCCCAACAGACTATATGCACCCCAGGTAGGACATTATATTTACCACATGATGGATGTCAAAAAAGTGCCTGGCATTTGCAGCCTAATGACCTGGAGGCTTCCAGTCTCAGGAGCCATCTTGTACCCAATTATGTCTCGCAACATCTAGTGTCAAGTCACATTCTGTCTCAGGATCATTGAGTACTTTCAAAATGACCAACCTGAAAAAAGCACAGAAAGAGATAACACTGTTTGTACTGAAAAATGAGGTTGTTTATCTGTAACTGAACAGGGTATGCCCAGCTGAGATCTGATTTTTTTCTGAGATGTGGAAGTAGCCACATGCTGTGCAAATATTTCCCACTCAAATTGTGGCACATCCAGGGCTGCACACACTCAATAACCTTCCATCAGAACCTTAGATAGACTCTGAAGGAGTATTTGTCATTGCAGTCACTGTTTTTTCTGTCAGGAATGACCATTTCAGCTGCTTGAGAGCTCCAGCTGCAAAGGATTTTCTGACAGGAAAAAAAACTGTCTTGATTCTCCAGCAAATGAAAGCTCTGTTCAAATGTTGCAATAGAATCCATATAAACATAAAGGTGTATGGTATCCTTTCTTATATGTTTTGGGCATTGACAAATGTCACACCTATAAAATGAACATAGAAGATCAAGCAGTAGTAAAAGCCATGTTATTAAAAGATAAATAATAAATAAATAAATAGATAGATAGATAGATAGATAGATAGATAAATATCAAATCCTACCAGAGTACTGGGCAAGTGTTTTATTTTCACCCTTGGGTGGAAGAAACTGACTGGAGATGTTGCTCCTCACCTAGAAAAAAAAAAAAATGAGGATAAGGAGGATGCACAGGGGCAAATTACAGCATATCAGGACCACCAGGAAGAAAAAGAGCTGGCTACTTTGCTAAAATGTCTGGAAAAGCTGGGAGTATTCAAAAAGTGCCCATGTATCACTGGTATCTATGTTGCTATGAGGAAAATTCTCTTCCAAGCAGAGCTGAACACTTGTAAAAGCTAAGTCATAGATACTCCTCTTTTTGTTTTAAAGCAAAACAACTCTTTCTTCAGTTTCAATCTGATAAGTTTTTTATGTATGATATGGAGAGGCCTGGCAAATTGGCTTCATCCTGGCTCAAACCAGGACATAGGTAGAATGCTTAGCTAAGTAAATAAGTATCTGAAAAATAAAAAAATGGGAGGTAGCTTTAGTGTGCAGTTATTTATTCCACTTCATGCAAGTAAAGAAATGTTTCTGTATCTTTGTAAATGTCAGACTGTCCAGAAAGGTTTTGCAGTCACCATCCTTAGAAAGTTTCAAAACTCACCTAAATAAGGCTTTAATAAACCTTATATATCTCTGAAATTGGCTGTGCTCAAATGTGGGGTGGGACTAGAGACCTCCAGAGTCCCTTCCAAATGAAATCTTCCTGTGACTCTGCGGCTCTATTATTAATAACAGGAGAAAGAAATAAATGAGAAAAAATGTGCAGTCCTAACCAAAAAATTCATTGTCCCTGTGGAGAGGTTGAGTTTTGTCTATCAAAATTTAACATTTTTCACTAACTGTTCCTCTTACGTAAAATGTTTACTCAACATGTTTCAGCCATTTGCTATCATAAAGAAAGAAAGACAGAAAGACAAAAAAAAGGAACCTGGAATATGCAGCTGTCATCTTGGTGTCTTTAACATTAGCACAGACAGAAAAAAAGATATTCTTGATCTTATAGAGAAGTAATTAGTTAAAGAAGAGAAAATATTATTGTAGCATAAAAAATTTAAGCCCTGGGTCCCTCTAGGTAGGAATATAATTATTAGTGGTGACTGCTGATTCTGCAGATTATATTCTAAATTCCTGTCAGGTAAAAATATATTTAATGTTCTTAAAGTAGTAGGTACTGTTATACCATAGAATCACAGAATCATAGAATCATATAATGTGTGGGATTGAAAAGGATTTTTAAAGGTCAGCTAGTCGAGTCTCCCATCCAGTGTGCAGGGACTGTTTTAACTAGACCAGGTTGCTCAGAGCTCTGTCAAGCCTGACCTTGAATGTCTCCAGAAATGAGGCTTCCACAAGCTCTCTGGGTAACCTGTTCCAGTGCTTCACCACCCTCATAGTAAAGAGCTCCTTAATAGCCAATCTAAATCTAGGCTGCTCTAGTTTAAGCCCGTTGCCCCTTGTCCTATTGCTACACGCCCTTGTAAACAGTCCCTCCCAGTATACAGCTTACCTTCTTAGTTCATTTTGTGCCTGAGTTCCTTGTAATCTGATAACTCTGTGACAGGGGCAAGAAGGTTAATCCGAATAGTAATTATAAATATCTCCTTTTGCTCTCAGAAATACAGTGAAACATATCTTTGGCTGTACTGTACTGGGGAAAATTCTTGCAAAACATAATTTTTCAATTAAGTTTCTTCAGTTTTGGTAAACTCTTGCAGAGATTTCCTTTCTGACAGTGCCTAGGAGCAAATTATTCCAGGAGCCCTTGTGCTGAACTCCATAATTTTGGGGTTTTTTTAAGTTGACATGTACTGAAAAGAAAGCTTAATTGGAACTATTGCCAGTGGTGATGAGCAGTAGTAACTCACTGTCCCCTACAGGCATAAAAATGCCACTGAGACTCCTCTGCTGTTTGCACAACTTTTGACATTCCAGCAGGTACAAATGAACACGTATACAAGCCTCTTCCTACCCATGAGTATGTACACACATAAAATCTTCCCTTTCTTTCACAGAACCAACTTCCGCTGTGTGTCATTGCTGCCCTCCTTCCACCTGCCCCTTTGCTACAATAGCTAATACTTTCTGACCTCGTTTAGGCTGTCTTCCTTTCCTGCCATTTAGGGGAGCTCAGCTCCTCAGAGGTAAAACTGTCTGTCATTATTTTTCTGGCAAGGAAAATAGAATCACAGAATTGTTCTGGCTAGAAAAGACCCTTAAGACTATAGAGTCCAACACTTAAACTAACTCTGCTGAGTCCTGTGCTAAACCACATTCCTAAGTACCACTTCTACGCATCTTTTAAACACCTCCTAGGATGGTCACTCAACCGCCTCCCTGAGCAGCCTATTCCAGTGTTTAATAACCCTTTCAGTGAAAAAGTTTCTTCTAATATCCAATCTAAACCTTCCCTGACACAACTTTAGCCCATTTCCTCTTATCCTATCGCTTATTACCTGGGAGAAGAGACCGACACCCACCTTGTTACAACCTCCTTTCAGGTAGCTGTAGAGAGTTATAAGATCTCCCCTCAGCCTCCTTACTCCAGCCCCTCAATGTCTTTCTTGTAGTGAGGGACCCAAAAATGCACACAGTATTCAAGGTGCAGCCTCGCCAGTGACAAGTATAGAGGGAAGATCACTTCCCTGCTTCTGCTGGTCACACTGTTTCTGATACAAACCAGGATGCTGTTGGCCTTCCTGACCACCTGGGCACACTGCTGTCTCACGTTCAGCCAGCTGTCAGATCAACATCCCAGATGCTTTTCTTCTGGACAGCTTTCCAGCCAAGCCTGTAGCATGGCCTGGGGTTGTTGTACAGAACCCAACACTCGGCCTTGTTGAACCTCGTACCACTGGACTTGGCCCATTGATCCAGCCTCTCCAGATCCCTCTGTTGAGCCTTCCTACCCTCAGGTGGATCAACACTCCCTCCCAACTTGGTGTCATCTGCAAATTTACTGATGGTGCACTCAATCCCTTCATTTAGGCCAGTGTCAAAGATATCAAACAGAAGTGGCCCCAGTACTGAACCCTGGGGAACACAATAAGAGGAGTCGATTTTAATTTTTAGAAAAAATGTGTTCAGATTTAATCTTATATTGTGAACTCAGTAGTTCTGCACAAATATTCCTTCCATGGTTACAGCTGGCAAGGCACAAAATGCCAGCAATAAATACATCAAAACTCTCCAGCTCTGGCCTTATTTACATTTACAACATGCTTGCTTTTCACATCCATTGAATCTTTTGGCTTTGTTCAGCTGACAAGTAAATGTCCCTGTTATCATACTTCTTATAATGTGGATGCATTTTCATGAGTATGCATGCCAGGAGCAAAAAATAAATTAGCTATGATGGAGCATCAAATTGAGGCAGAAGCATTTCCATAAAAGAGTTACCTAAAAGCCAAATTCCTCTGAACTCTGAAGTCAGATTTCATTAGTGGACAAAAATATTAACCACCACTCCTCTTCACCCCTTGGTGCAACTCAGTTCTTTCTCAGGCGTTCTCTGTGGGGTAATAAAGCCTTTCCTGCTGTGTTTTGCAGTGTAGGTCCTCTCCAGTAGCTCCCTGGATTGAGCACATCATGCACAACCACCTCTACATTTCTAGAAATGTCTTCTCTTTGCAGTTAATGCTAAAGCCTGACCTGGGCCTGTCCTGTGGAAGGCTTGAATCACAGCTGACAGAGTCGAAGCGGTTGAATGAAAGGTCATGGAGCTGTTTTCCTTAATTCTGCTTATTGATCTATAGCACATTCACTCTCTTGTTAACCTCTTCACATTCAAGTGAATATTTCAAACTCTTCTCACAGAAGTGATGGGGAAAATTCAACGTAAGTCAGTAGTGCTGCACTAGAACCCTCTAAATGTGAAAAGATACTGCAGTGGGCAGCAAAGAGATGTGCTGAGTGTTGCTCCTGAGCCTAGATATCAAAACAGATCTGCTGAGAAAAGCAGCATCTTAAAAATGTTATGCTGTCCCCATTTGTTATTTCTATTTATAGTTTATTACCTTTCCCTTAGGCCTGCCTCTGAGGAGGAAAAAGAAGATTAGTTTTCAAAGCCTTTAGGCTGTAGGTGTGTTTGGGATTAATTGCTGCAGTTCAGCTTCTGGGCTGTGTGCCACTCACAGGAGTGTCAGCCTCCAACCAGTAGGCAGCGGGATGATTCCTGTAGCAAGTGTGACACTTCTGTCTCCAAAGGGTCAGAATATACCTCCTCACAAGGCGAGAAGGCAGAGGACAGAAGTGTTCAAGGCGCCGAAGCTTTGTCCCTCCATCACCGACAGAATCATGCTGAAAGTGTAAACCAGCAAATACAGAAGTCTGCACCCAACTGCAGGAACCCTCCACGCATCAAGTACACAGGATTTCTTCTCAAGCAATATCACAAAGCACACTGTTATGGTGGTGAAGGAAATACACAATGGGTGCTTTATTTTCCAGACTTACACTGCTATTGCTCCAGAAAAATTCTGGACAGCAGCATTACAGAGTGTAGCTCTAGTCATCACAGCAAAAGGTCTGCAGCTCTGAGAAAGTCCGTATTATGCTGAGGAGTTTTAGTCTATAAAAGTAGTCTTTGTTTTTTCAGTGACTACACAGGGAAAGATACAAATACTAATTTCTGGTTTTACTTTTCTGGAAACAAGCTTTTGGGCCTCTGCAGCCAGACCTCAGCCTCCATATTATTTCCTCTACTTTGGCAAGACTTCCCAAGTTCTGTTACCTCTTCCTCATCTGCATGTCATCCGTTGTTGATTTTATCTACTTACTTGGTTTCAATAACCACATATGCCTAAAACCAGTCTTATACCTTTGTCAAATACAAGCATATTTTGTACTTCAGCTTTTTCCCTGGCATTGCCTCTTCCTCACTCTACTCTGAAGGTTTGCTATGAACTCAACCTGTGCACATTTATAAATTTATCATAACTTTTCTTGTCTGTTCTGCTCCTCTATTCTCCATTTTGCCTTCTGCATTCTCTGGTTCTGAACAAGAGGACAAAAGCACAAGAGAAAGACTCAAAACAACCCTTTCATTATATAGTGAATTTCACTTACAGTCTTGTGATCTGATAGCACTTATCTGAGAAACTTTCTGGTTTTCTTGGGAACTTCCTTTGCTGGTTTATCCTCAGCAGCCCTGTGCCCATCATTTCATGTTTTAACAGAATTTGATTTTAAAAGCTCATTTCTAATCAAAACCATATGCAATGTACTTTTTCTGAATTCTGTATTTTAAACTTCTGAGCCAATTGGCTCAAAATATATTTTTTCTCTGGAAAACTGTCCTGTTTTCAAACTAAAATGGAAGTAACATACCAGCTGAATGAAAATTAACTGCATTTTTTGGAGTATATAATGAAATTGAAGAGTCCTTAATTTTAGAGGAGTTTGGCTTTCCTTTATGAATGCTTTCATTTAATGTTAAATGTTGTATTCTTGAGTTGACTGCTAAAGAAGGAATGAATTGCAGGGATGAGAAATGCTCATTTGGCAAAGTGGCAGGTAACTCAGTACATATGCTCACTCCACTTGAGACACTGACAGAATTTGCTGCATCCTGAAAGAAAAGCTAGTTATAAATACTGCAATGTGTCCTGCTTTTGTCCAACTGCATTAATTCTTATTTGTAGGAATGGATACAGGACAAAAGAAATAAAATCACACTAAATCTCTGAGTGTTTCAAACTTTGTGTTGGCATTCATTCTTAATTGAAAGAGTTCCAGTCAGTTTTGTACAGATTCTGCACTGATGACACTAATTATTAGCTCACAAGAAAATGCCTACTTGTATAATACGAGCTATCATACATCATCTTTTTTTCCCAGACAGCTGCTCTTTTTCTTTCCTCTGAATACAACCAGGCCCATTTTTGATAGCTGCAGCCTGGAGCCAGCTTTTGTTTTCCCTGTGGGTAAAGTCAGGAAAGGAGGTGGAATCAATGACGAATGGATGCTGGAGAGTAATCTGAGTCCAGGGGTGGGGGAGGAAGGAAGAATTATCAGTAATTTAAAAATAGAAATAAAGGCAGTTGCAGAGCAACTGCAGACAGCAGACACATGGGCTGAAGATGGGGCTGAAAGCAAAAGGGAGGAGGCAGGTATAAGTGGGAGCAGAAGCTGCGGGATGGGAGGAGGTAACGGGACAGATGTGGGGAAACTGACGAGCCAGAGGGTTCAGTGCTGTGCTCAGAAGTACCAGTACATACTGGGGGCTGACCAGCTTGAAGTTAGCTTTGCAGGAAAGGAGCTGGGTTTCCTGCTGGGTGTTGAACATAAGCCAACAATGTGTTCTTGAGCTAAAAGTGAGCTTTATTAGCAGGAGGAGTGTTGCCAGCAGGTTGAAGAAACAGATCCTTCCCCTCTCCTCAGCACTGGTGAGGCCATACCTGACGTGCTTCGTCCAGTTCTAAGGTTCCCCACTACAAGAGATATTGAGCTACCGGAGAGATTTAAGTGAAGGATAACCAAGATGATTAAGTGACAGGAGCACCACTTGTCTGAGGAGAGGCTGAGAGAGCTAGGATTGTTCAGGCTGAAGAAGAGACTCAGTGGCATCTCATCACTGTACATAAATATCTAAAGGGAGGGTCCAAAGAAGAAGGAGCTGGGGTCTTTTCAGTGTCACAGTGGTGCCCAGTAAGAGATCCAGATGCAATGTGCACCAACAGAAACACAGAAGGTTCACTCAGGAAACTCTTGCATTGTGAGGGTGACCAAGTACTGGCACAGTTTGCCCAGAGATGTTGTGGAGTTTCCAGCCTTGGAGACATTAAAAAGCCACCGGGACACAGCCAGTGGTTCAGGGTGGCCCTGCTTTAGTAGGGGGCATTGGACCAATGACCTCCAGAGGTCCCTTCCAAAGTCAACCTTTCTATGACTGTGAATCCTGGGGGGGAAAGTGGTTCTAGGAGCAGAGTTTTACTACAGTTATAATATGGGTGTTCAACTCAGGAACTTACAGATGGGAAAACTTGAAGGTTTGTGCTGTGAGCAGTAACATAGAACTCAGGAAATAGAAACTTAGGAATCAAGGATTCTGGCAGAGAAAGATGATCATTAAATGACGTTATTCTGTTCTGAGGACAGATGAATTCAGATAATTGCTCACTCCTGTCTCACAATACTGAAAGGCATAGGAGCTAATTCACCACCTCTTTACTGTGGAGAACATGATAGCTTTGTTACTTAAGCTCCAATGGTTTGTTAGCAGTCATTCAGACCTACCACACCTCTGACAAGATGCTCACCTGCTTTCATACACATACACAAACACAGAGTCCCTGTCCCTGTAATCACATACTGCAGTATGGACTGAAAGAAAGCTTAAAATAGTGCTTGTTGCACTGACTGCAACACAGCATCTTTTACAACAAAACAAAATATAAATTGTTATTGTCATCAGTAGGGGTAATTTTTTCAAGTTTGCTTGAAGTAAATCTCACAGGTAAAAGCCAAATCCACAGCTACTTTTCCATTTTATCAGTTTTCACCCTGACATATGATGGATCTTCCAGTGGTGATTTGCTGTTCTTGGTATTTTTAAAGTTTTGTTTTGGTTTAGTTTTCTTTTTTTAACCTCCTGTTACTTTAACTCATTTTAATTATTATTTGTGTGATAGATATATATCTTTTTTGAGAGGTAGGGATTTATTAGCAAAGCAATTTGTTGCAGTGAACAGTTGTGTAAATGGAACAAATTGATTCTTTGTAAGAACAACATGGGGGGGAGATCGGTGAAAAACATCACCCACCATGATTCTTTTATTGGAAAGCTTGTACCCACTTCTTCTGTGCTTTATTTATCTTCAGTTTTCAATCCTTATTAATACCGAATTACTAAATTATTACAGCTTCTTCATTTTTCCAGACAATATAAGCCTCAAAAGTGCTTGATACTGCAAGCATGTAAAATGAGAAGTGTAAATAAGAGCAAAAATCTAAAGAAAGAGATTCTCCCACCTGCTTACCTCTTTTCATTCAAATTCTCATAGACTTACAGAAAACTTTCTTATCTGGTCAGGACACAGCAAGCTGCATGGCATCCCAAAAGCCAGAAATCTTAAGCTTCTGCAGTGCTGCTTTTTACTTTCTTGGATTGCCCTCTAGCAGACTATGTCTAATGCAGAAAGCCAACTGAGCCCTGAAACAGAAAGTACTAAGACAATATCTTAAGAACCCAGAGAACAGGGATGAGAAATGCATGGGATGCAGCCATGGTGAGATAAAAGCATTGGCTCATTTCCATACATCAGGCCTCAGTTTGTGAGCTGAGATGGTGGCAAGAAAGTCCTGGTATGTTTAATAGAAACCAGTATAGCTTTTTTCCTTAAAGTGGTAAAGAAAAATCCATGGAAGGTCTGAAGTCATTGAGGGGAACTAATTCTGGGAAGAACGGCCTGCCCTGCCTAAAGCAACCTTCTTAGAATGCTGCATGGATAATATTAGGGGAAACATACATTGCAAGAGAAAAAAAGACAACAAGAAATGCATAAAAAATATGCTTTTGTACTCAGAGGACAAAACAGGTGGAGTTGCAGCACAGTTATGACAGCTTTTCTAAAGAAGCCAACCTAGTTTTAGAAGTACAGAGTTCTTTCAACTCATTACCCAATAATTCATGAAACAGGCTTCAGATCTCACTGCTTTTTGTAGTCCTGCCAGACACACCTGAGAAGACTACTTACGAATAGCAAATACATGACAGATTTACTGAACTATTGGTGAATTCTTGACTTATATGGGGTAAAGAGATGAGGCCCAGTGGGGACGACATACAGGTCACTCTGGCTCTGCTTCTGCAACTCAGAGTAGCACTTTTCATACTGCTGTGGCACACTGCTGCTAGTGTCTGCTATCTTAGGGATCACTGCTCTTAACATCGAGGTAAGATTATTAAAGCCCCATATGTTTGAGGAAGGGAATGTCTTTGCAAATGGTACCTTTGCGCTATTTAAAAGGGTTTGTCTACAAAATAAAATGAAGCAGAAAGGTGAAGGAAGAACAGAAACATCTTTGTGAAGGTGTCCTGGCTTGAGCCAGGACAGAAACAATTTTCTTTCTAGTAATTTTATTTTTCAGTTAAATCTCTTCAGTTAAGTCTTTTCAGTTAAGTGACTGTACTTTCTGAATTTAAGGGCACGTTATTCAGTCAGTGTCTGCTTCTGGAACTGATAACTATCAATGTTTATAGTTACTGCTGGAGAATGATGTGCAGAACCAAGGCCACTGCTTAGTTCTGCTAAAATTCTTGTGTATGGAAAACAAAAGACAGTAAAGGGGTCACACCTGTGACCCTCCTATGGGGTGAAGGGGACCAGGCAAGTGACCGAAATTGACCAAGCAAAGTATTCCATCCCATACACATCATACTTGGTATAAATGTGAGTGATCTCAAGGGTTAAGTTCCTCTTTATGCATGGTTGGTTCCCAGAGTGCTGGGAGGACTCCATCCTTTTGTCTTCCTTTGAGCCACATGTATGTATTTCTGAATCCCCGCATTCAGCCCCCGCCTGCAGCTGACCATTCTCAAGAGCGACTTGAGCAGCACAGGGGTTGGAGCATGACATTGGGTTTGTATCTATTTGTATACATTTCATTATTTTCTTTCCCATCATCACTGTTTCATTAAAGCTTTGTAGCTTAGTTTCCAACCTGTAAGTATCTCTTCATTTTTCTCTTTCCTTTTCTGGGAATGAAGAGGGGGGTTAATACGGAGTGTCTGTCAGTTGTTTAATTACATTAAACATTGACAGAAGGGTAAAAGTTCTCAACTGTGGTTCTTTCATACTGAATTTCAGATAGCAGCCCAATCAGGGGAGATTGATTTATTCTTAGCCGTTGAAGTAATACAGGCAATAAATTAACATAGACTTACTTCAGGGAAAGCATATGAATTCTATGCAGAAAAACCACAAAATGTAAGACAGAGCTCCATGAAGGTAGAAGTCTGCTCCCTCAACTCTGCCTGGCCTTTTTCAATCAGGCTTTACCATCCTTGACTGCAGATTTGCAACAAAGAGTTCAGATGTAGAGTTGCATTTCATATTTCTTGGTTCAGGTTCATAGGGTAGATGGGGCTGGAATAAGTCATGTGAACCTTTTGGAGAGAGATACATGCATAGTAAACAGTAAAAACTGTACCTGGATTACAGAGCCCACAAAATTAGTGAGACCTGTAGAATACTGAATGTTTATTGGACAAATATACCTGAGGCGAATGTCCAGATCATCTTATGTCCAGATATGCAGTCCAGCAGAAGTTTGTTTTCACTGTCGTAACTGTTTCATTTAGGACATGAAGAAAGCATACTTAACATTCTGCACGTGAGTCTCTTTGGGGCCCTGGTAGCATGCTATACATGGTTAAAAAACTGATTTTGCATATTAAAAAAAAATGGATATTGTAGAAAAGTATAGTAAGATTCACTGAATAATTCACTCCCATTTCTTGCTGCCATTGAGATAAGGCACTGTTGAAGATTACTTCATCTTAACAAAGCAAAATTTGGAAAATGAAATTCTGCAGCAGGATTGGCCAGAAAACAATTACTTAATTTTGCACTAAAATAATACTTGACATCTGTTTTACAAAAACACTACTACACTAGGTTTTCATGAAGAAACTGTGGATGGAGAAAGAAACACAGCATTCTTAAGGATGCACACTGACTAATTTTTGGATATTTCTTGCTGGCTCTTATTCCTTGTATTTGATTAACACATTTACTGGACCAGAGAGACTAAATCGTTAATTAAATGCCTTTGTTTGGAATCTAGGAAGCCACTGGAGCAGTTAATTACAGAAAATATTTAATAAAAAAATGTACTTATTTTTTCAATTAATAGTTTAGCACCAGTTTCAGTCAAATAGAAACCTGTAATTACCACCTGCAATAATTTAATAATTACTTAAGTATCAATAACAGAAAGTCTGATCAGAAAACTTAAAGCTGAGATTCAAAAACATTGCTACCAGTGTAATGAAGAACAGCCCCAAAATATTTATTATGTTTAATATTTTATAATTCCTAGTGCTATATATGCATACATGGACATCCGATGATCTATTTAATTAAATTTACGATTATTTAAATCACATATAGCCTATTGTATTCATAAGTCTAACATTTAAGTAGTCTAACAATTTGGGCATGCAAATGTAATCAAATCTCCATTTGTTTTGTAAGAGAGACAGAGTGAGTTCTGGTAAGAATTTTAAACTGGCAAAATCTGCCTATCACATTAGAATTTACTCTAATTAATACTGCCAGAAACTACAGCTATAAAAATCTTTACCAAACACTGAGTCACACTTCAACTGATGCAAAATCCTTCTCTTGCCCAAGTAAACATTAGACAAAATCACTTCCAATGTGTTCCTTAAAACTGAGAGCTGGTTGATGACTGTAAGAGAAGACAAACATATGAGAATAGAAGAAGCCATTTTGTTGAAATGTGGGATATGATGTATTTTACTAGACGGTCAAGACAGATGTGAAAATCAGTACATTACATTGCATCCATAATGCAGGACTAGAGGAAATGCCATGAAGTTGTGGCAGGGAAGGTTCAGACAGGATATTAGGAAGATTTTCTATCCTGAAAGAGTGGTCAGGCACTGGAACAGCCTGCCCAGGGAGGTAGGGGCGTCACCATCCTTGGAGGTACTGAAGAAACATGTAGATATGGCACTTCAGGACATGCTCTAGTGGGCACGGTGGGGTTTTTTAGGGGGCGGTTTTGGTGGAATGTGTGTAGTCGTTCATGTTTGTGTGGCAGTTGTTTTTCATCCTTTCAAAGACATGGGTAATAATGACAGAGTCCTTTCTCCCACAACCTTTTCCAATCATAAAAAAAAGGAAACAGTGGCATCCCTTATCTTTAGTAACAGGAGACTGTAGGCACTACACACACGTCATATACAGAAAATGATGCATGAGTATCATCAAATTCATTTTGAGGAGCATGGCATGGGTTCTGTGGAGCAAGCCAGCCATTTCTGAATTGTTAACTCTGATAAACTTATCAGCTTTCTCTCAAAGTCACAGGGAAAGAAAAGTATACTTTTACAATCTGAAAGTAAGTTTGCTGTTAGCTGTTGCATCATTTTGGGGCCTACAGAGTAAGTAATAAGTCTATAATACTTCAGATTTAACTTGTGCTTGTTCTAGCCCAGACAGGTCTTCTGCCTCTATTAGGAATTTTCTTGGTTTCTTTCCCAGGAATTAAAACATAAAAAAAGAGATAAAAAAGACAATGAAAAAAAAACCCAAAATCTTTGTATTGAAAAAAAAGGGATTTGCTGCAAATTTTTAAAAACAAGTCCTTTTGTAGTGCTTTCAAAATCCTTTTTTTTTTTTTTTTTTCCCCTAGAAATATTTTAGCCAATGAGTGAAATGAAATTAATTGGAAGTGGGCAGGCTTAGCCCACACACCTTTCCTAAATACTACATATATCTGAATCTCTTTGATAATCACCAAACTCATTCTACTTCAGCACAGATCCACAAAGGAAAGAAAGACATGGGACTTGTATTGTTCTTTCCACATTCAGGAAATGGACCAAAATGTTTTTATGAGAAGGTTCAAACAATAATTGAATTGTGCATATCACAGGTTTGGACAAAGATTAAGCAACAGTCTAAAAAGGAATTTAAGTCAAAACGGCAATTCGAAGAAACGTTACCTTCAGCATTACAAAAAATTTCATGTAAGTGATTAGACATAAAGTCTTGAAGTAGTGCTCTAAAGTCTTGAAAGGCAGTGACAAGTTATAAATGCCTTAGAGTAAAAATATCACAACACTGGTCTATAAACTCTGGGACAAGGAAAAAAGACTGAAAAAACATCACTCTCCAAACCTGTGGTTGAAATGGACTTTAGAAGGTTTGTGGACAAGTAGCTAACTCCAGGCTCCTGCATATCAAGAGAAAAAATACTGAAAGAACAAAACAAGCTTTTAAACTACATATAAATACTTCCATATACGGTGGCCGAAAGTTAATCAGCATCATTGGAGCATGCAATTAAAATGAGAAGATCAAACTTAGCTGCATTAGGATGCTTGGTGCAATGAAAAACAACACCATTTTTGTAGAGGATTTAATATTCCAAATGTGTTTAGCTAAACTTCCCTGGGACGTGAGAGAGAGGTTCTGGGAGGAGCAAATGAAAATGCAAACATGTAGGCAATTTTAAATAAGATTTAGTTAGAGACTGAATAGTCTGATTTCATTTCTTGGGTATTTAAAAGATAAGCCTAGTAGTATAGTTGAAGTAATTAAAAAAATAGCTATGAGACTTGATACTGGGAAAAAATAATTTGGTACAAGGCAATAAGCATTTGTGGCTGTAAATACAACGTATTTATGTGTGTGTGTTCACACATTCTTATAAGCCATCAACCATGGAGATTAATTAAAATTAATGGAGAATCAGAGGTATGAAAATAATTAGTATAGCATTAATTAATTCACAAGCTCTGTAGCTCCCCTGAAGCTTAAAAACTAGAGCAGCCTGATGTCAGCAATCCCACTTGCAAGGTAAAAGCTATATTTGAATTACAGAGATACAATAGAAAGCCCATAAAAATTCTAATGGTTCATTATAATTCAACAGAGGACATGACACTCAATGCAAGAGACTTAACTAGCAGCCTAAACAGCTAATGAGAAAAGTCGGCATCACTAAAAACTTCTCCAACCTAGCTTGTCAGTAGACCTGCACAACACTCCAAGACAAGGTCCTTTTTTCCCTGACCTTGCAGTAGGACAGCTGGCTTGTCAGTGATGTGATGCCTATTCATTAAACACAGGAATGAGGTTGCAGGTCCTAGACAAGTGCTCAGAACAAGAAGCTCTTGTGTAGGAGGCATGTGGCATCTCCTTAAGGGGTTAGTCTTGTTTATTGCTGAGATCGTTGCAGCTGTGATACCTGAATTTGTGCTGAGAGATCCCTAAACATCTTCCAGAACTGGAAACTTAGGATAAGCAGCACTCTATCTATTTTCTGGAGCCCTGTTAGCAGGAATAAGATACAGCAAGGCTGCGCAACAGTGATCATGTCTCCTGACATTGTCCTACCTCCTTCTGCATTTCTAACTTAGAACTCCATATCCCCAGTGAGACTGTCCAGACAAGGTTCTGCTCCCCTTTCCTTCAGGAGGCTGGAAAGAAGCCAGGATGATTCTCAGAGATTTTATTTCATAGAATTGTAGAATACCAGGTTGGGAGGCACCTCAAGGATCATCTGGTTCAAACTTTCTAGGTAGGAACATGGTTTAGATGAGTTGGCACAACACCCTGTCAAGCTGAGCCTTAAAAACGTTCAGTGTTGGGAAATCCATCACTTCCCTGGGGAGATTATTCCAATGTCTGACTGTTCTCAAAGTGAAATATTTTCTTCTGGTGTCCAATCAGAATCTCCCCAGGATTAACTTGCACCCATCACCCCTCATCTATTCAATGTGACTCCTTGCAAAAAGGAAGTCTCTATCTTCATGGTAGCTGCACTTCAAGACCTGGAACATGGCAATAAAGTCTCCCCCAAGCCTTCTCTCCTTCTTGCTGAGACAACCTGGTTCTCTCAGCCTTTCCTCATCCCACAGGCTTCCCAGTCCTTTGATCATCTTTGTGGCCCTTCTCTGGACCCTCTCCAGCCTGTCCACATCCTTTCTGTAGAGTGGGGACCAAAACTGAATGCTATGCTCCAGGTGTGGTCTGACAAGTGCTGGAAAGAGCAGGATGATGACTTTATCTCTGCTGGTGATGCCCTTGTTGATGCATCCTGTTGGCTTTCTTTGCTCCTGCAGCACACTGTTCACTCAGATTGATTTGGTTGTCCACCAGGACTCCCAGGTGCCTTTCTACAGGGCAACTTTCCAGCTGGGTGGATCCCAGTCTGCACTGCACTCCCGGGTTATGTTTTCCCAGGCATGAGAACTTACACTTGCACACATTGCACTTTAAAAGGTTCATGTTAGCCCACTCTTCCAGCCTGTCCAGGTCTTCCTGGAGGGTGGCTCTGCCTTCTGGAGTGTCTACTTCCCTACTCAACTTGGTGTCATCTGCAAAGTTCATCAAGGTGCACTTGATCCCAACATTCAGATCACTTATAAAAACAATAAACAGTGTTGGGCCCCATATCGATACCTGAGGGACTCTAGTTGTGGCCAGTCTGAAAAAGAACTATTCACCACCACCCCCTGGAGTCGACCTGTCAGCCAGGTCCCCACCCACCACACAGTACATTTCTTTAGACTGTAACACATCAGTTTCTCTAAGAGGACTCTGGGGGACCATGTTGAAAGCCTTGGAGAAGTCCAAGTAGATGATATCCACTGCTTGCCCTGCATCAGCTGAGCAGGTTTCTTTGTTGTGGAAGGTTACTTTGTCTTATTTTATTTGCCCTGTGGGAGAGAAGTGTCCTGAAATCCAATAAAATAATTCATCAATGATAGTATTCTTGGGTCTGAAAAATACTGGGAATTTTTACCATTGAAAATACAATCATGTACTGAGATAAGTAGTTTGTTAATAGCAAGAGGGAAAGTAAAGTAAAATAGGCAATATGTTTTACTGAATATTTAAGAATATTCATTGTTTCATCCTAAGCCACAATGTAGATGTTACATTTAAACCTGTTAATGAATTTTCTAAAATACAGATTTTTGCTAAAGAACATTAGCTTTTCTAAGAGTTTGTTTAACAGTTATTTACAGTATTCAGATTCCACTGTTATGCTTTATACAATTTATAATGTATTTCTATCTCTCAATACTCTGTACAATGCTTAAGAAAATCTATGTCAAGTCCTCTCTGAGAGCTATTAACACCTATTTATAATTGTATTTTACATGCAGTTCCCTTGAGGTTTAACTTTTAGTGTAATGCTAGCTAAAATTAGATACTCAACCCTGCTTCAAGTAATTACTTTGAGAGTAAGTTAAAAAATAATTTAATAAAACATTGCTTTAGTATTGTCTAATTCTCTTTCATTCATAGAGGCTTCTTAAATGAAACTGATTAGGCAAAGCTGCTAATATAAACACATTTCAGCACCTGGAGTTTCATGAATGGTGTTTTATTCCTTCTTTCACTCACTAGCTCTGGGAAATAGGAACTAAATCATCAGTGAACAAAGTCTATGTGTGTTAGATATTGCCAGACTACATTTTCACACTGTGACCAGCTGGAAGTCTTGCAAGGGCTGGTCTGCGATACTCGTAGAGATCCTATTTTGAAATTTGATCCCATAAGTAAAAGAAAGAGCAGGTGGCACAGAATGAGATAAATGATCTTGCTTCTATCAAGAATCATAAGAATCCTTGGATACAATTAGTAGCACCTGCCACGTTGTGGGTCTGTAAAAGTGCATCTGTTTTCTCTTAGAACTCTTAATCATTGTAAACTGCTTTTAGGCACAGCCACTAAAATAGAAATGCTAAGATCCAGACATTAAACTGATATGAAGACTTGGCAGCTTGAAACTCAACAGATATTCTTGCATTCATAGCAGTTATGGGTCTCAGTTTTATAACTCTTAAATAGAAAGTAGGAATTGTCTGCTTTCAGTCTTGGTGTTCTGAGTTATGGTCTCAGTCTTTTGCATCCCTTCACAGAATCACAGAATCAATTCTAGGGGTTGGAAAGGACCTCGAAAGATCATCTAGTCCAACGCCCCTACCAGTCAGAGTCACCTAGAGTACAAGCACACAAGCAACTTCGTCTCATAATATTACTAGAAGTCACAGAATTATGTCCTGCAAAGACAACCAAACTAGGTCTGATTAACTAGTCTGCATGGCACTCTCTGCCAAGCTCTGTACTGCATTGTCATTTTTTGCCTACATCTGCAATGAGGATATTGAGTTGTCTCTTTTCCTACCTGTTTAGTAACTCAGTCACATAGTCACATTAAGAAACCTCTCATTTCACAAACGATTTCCCTGGTAAAGGAATGAGTTTTTATTGTATATGACACTAATCACCTAAATTTAATTTAGCAAGATGAAATTCCAGGGTGGCTCAAAGTGATGAAAACCCATGTTGCTATAGCACTGCCCTGCCTTGCCTCTACTCACAGCCACAAATTTCTGTGTGCTCATTGGCAACATACTCAGTGCTCATATAAGTATGGGGGGAGTGGTCAGGAAACTCTTTTATCTGAGCATGGATTCTCTTTAGGTTTTGTTTTTTTAAACTATGACACTTCTCAGATATGTTGTTGTGATCGGATAGTCTGTGTGACAGATGGCCAAGTCAGCTAAGTCAATTTCTCCATCAAAAAAAACCAACACCTGCGAGTAAAGAATGCTATTTCATATGGAGATTATTAATGGAAAATTAACCACCTGCTGCCAGTAAACTTCTCATTGATTAACCTCTATGAAGAAAGTCACGGTTGCAGTACTGATTGCCAGCACTGGTTGTGTTTGGCTTAGCAATAATACTTCTTTAAAGCCAAAACAGCCTGGATACTAGCAATAACTGAAGATTTTTAGTAATTTTGACAGCTGTTTCAGAGCAGAAATTTGTTTCAGGTGATAGAGACACATGGATGGTGCTGCTTGTTGGGTTTAGAAACAAAATCTAGAAGAAAACTAATGACAGGTAGATACGTTAATTATCTGTAGCAGGTCAGTGCTGGAAAACAGGCTGCTAGCCTTGAAACAGAATTTATTCTTTAAAAGGTTGAACAATGACAAAATTGTGAATAACTGTATTTAAAGGTTATTCAAAACTAACAAAAAATTAAATCCTTTTTTTCTCATATTACTTTAACAATAAAATCTAAGAACACTTCTATTTTCCCTGAAGGAAGAAATTACATTACATGTAACTTCCTCCTGCTGTCAGTTCCTTGTCCAGAATTGGGCTGAGAGAGGTAACACACATCCTTTAGGAATATGATATTTGTAGAGCCACTTTGTTCTGAAAAGACCCTGTCAAACAATTCCTACAGCAGCAGAATGTGTTCTTATCTACCGTTCTGCCACAAGAAAGCTGCACTTGACCTCTGAGGGTTCCTGCTTTAGTGTAACTCTCTGGAAAATAAACACTTGCTGAATATTTTGGACAAAAGACCTCTGACAGACATGAAGAAATAAAGTCAAGTCAGCAGAGAGGAGATGTTTCACAGTCCTGTGAAAACTGTGCATCGTTAGGTTCATGGAGTTCAGTGGTAATGATACTGTGACTGCCTCATTACTTACACACTGCGCTGTTTGGCAACAGCACACAAAACAGCTTACAGGGTAAGTATTTAAGCTCCTGCTGTCTCAAGTTGGACAACAGACAGGGTCAGTCCATCAACAACTTTGCAGAAATGAAAAAACCCTTGTAGTCTGGCCAGTGTAGAACACCTGGAAAATGGCCCTGACAACAGAGATCACTTGCAACACAGTCTTATTACTAGAATATATAAAAAAGATAGCACAATAAGAGCTGCCAAGATAATTCAGACACACACAAACTGGAAGTCAAATAGTTCCTGTTAAGAGAGAGTTTCATTTAATCTGTTTTAAGAGTGCATGTTATTTCCTACTCAAACCGTTTACTTTAATGAATAAGAAAGATGATCTTAGCCTCTTCCTCTGAATCTGCTGAAATGGATTCAGATCATATTATAGCAAATGAGAACTAAACCAGAAATCCAGTCCTCAGCCTGAAGGAAAGGAGTCACCAGGAACCTAAGAAAGCATCAAATCTTTTCTGGCATGAACATAAGGAGCAAAAAACAGGTGAAGAAATAACATGCCAAAGTGAGCAAGGAGGGGAGCCAGGGAACACACTGTGGCACAGCTCTGCACCACGGCATAGAGCTCTGGACATTTTAGCACCCGAGTGTGATAAAGCATCCATGTAAGAGCGAATGAGAGTAACCACAGTATGAACACCCTGTTTCAGAAGACAGAAAGTTTGCTAGCTTATGGTAGCTTGCATTGCAAAAGCTTCAAGGCCAACACACAAAGTTTTGTCTCAACTAGCAACAGCTTTATTTTTTATCTCTATTTGTATCATCCATGCCCCCTTTTCCAAGCTATTTACACTGTCTAAACCCTTATTCCCAAATTCCACTGATTTTAACCACAAATGGAAATCTATGTACCCTGAAAACGAAAGTACAAGAAGACTTTGATACCTAGGGGAGCTGACCTGGGCTACATGCTAGGAAAAGCTGAACAGAAGGTTTGGGGTAGGACTTGAAGCAGTTTGAGGTTCCGATGTCCAGGGAGGAACATGACTGAAGGGTCCTAGCCAAGGTAGTACTTTCTTTCACTAAATTAAGCACTTCTGCTGCCATACTTTTTAGTCAAGAACAGAATCTCTCCTCCAACTCATATGAACAGTTATCCAATATACAAACTGCAGCAAATGTCTTGAAATCTTTTCTGGTTTTTGACTTTCAGAAATGGAATTCATTCAGGCATAGAGACAGAGGGACCTCCAAGACCTCCCTCTCAGCTTGCTTATAGACCACTTGCTGAAGAATGAGCCCAAGAACTGATGGATAGAGAACCAAACCCTGGCTTCCAAACAGACACAGACAATTAAGGAGTTTGAATCTTACATTCTCAGAAATTGCCCTAACACACTGTAAGGAAATGTAGCAGAGATGGGGGGTGGAAGTTCTTCCATTTGTAGGAGCTGACTATGAAGACAAGTGCTGGCACCAAAGGTCCTGATCCAGAGCAGGATACCTGGTGACTTTAGGAGTTCAACAGGGCAAGACTGCTACGAGGACTTACCCATAATGAATTTATCCATTAGCAGAAAAACGTATGTCTATTGCTTCTCACTAATGGACTGTCAGTACCTCCAGAGCAGGACATATGTGTTTGAAAATGTTTTCTTGAAGTTAAGAACCTCAGATAACAGGTAGACCATGTTACCATTATTTTTTTTTCCTAACTGTATCTCTCTGCATGTCTCCTTCCTGAAGGAGGTGGTTTTATACATGTGGGTATCAAACACAGGCAGGAAAACTTGTTCCTCCATGAAGAGCTGCAGAAAGACTAAAAATTATTATTTTCCAAATGATACTTATTTTTTTTAGAATTTATGACACACAGAGAAAATATTATGATAAATTGATTCAGTTATATACAAAATCAGGTCCCACTGTGCAATATCATAGAATGGTTTGCTTTGGAAAGGACTTTTAAAGGTCATCTAGTTTAACCTCCCTGCAACAAACAGGGACATCTTCAATTAGATCAGGTTGCTTATCTATTTTAACCTCCCTGCAACGAACAGGGACATCTTCAATTAGATCAGGTTGCTCAGAGCTCCATCCAATCTGACTTTGAATGTTTCCAGGGATGGGGCATCTACCACCTCTCTGTTTCAGTGTTTCACCACACTTACCATAAAAAATGTCTTTCTTATGTCTAGTCTGAGTTAACCCTCTTTTATTTTAAAAACATTACCCCTTGTCCTATTGCTACAGGTCCTACTAAGAAGTCTCTTACTTACGAGCCCCCTTAAATATTGAAAGGTTGCAATAAGGTCACCCTGGGATTGATGCATTGCTTTTATGTATACTTACCCATTAAAGCATGAAGGATTATAGAAATTTCAGTGTCACATTGATTACATTTTTCAGATATGTGTACTTGGGGCTCAACAGTTGGCAAAATCTGTTAATGAAACCTGTTCTGCAAGGGCTCTTCTCTGAAAAATTCCAATTGATCTAGTAAGATTTTGGTTGTCTAAAGAAACACTGAGAAATTTTTGGCATGGGTTTACAATGGACCCCTCATTAACAGACTGGTAATTGCTGTGTCCTAACCTTCTTGCTCACATTACCAGGAATCATCATAGTTAAGGGAATAGAGTTTCATCAGTCCCCATTCTGCCTGTTCTTAAGATTAGAAACTGTACGTTAATCTTGCAAAGGCTTATGTTGAGTCATAGGATGGGAGTGCCATTTTCATGTGAGGAAACATGCAAGCAATCCCTGCACTATGATGGAATATTTTGTGTGAATCTGGATGCATTCTATTTTTCTGCCATGTTTTGCATTTTTATGGTAGCATCTTTGAATCTTTTGGAGAAAAAAAATAGAGTTTATTTCCTCTTCTCTATTCATTATGTTGCTACTTTCTAATCAGCCTGAAATTATTTCCTCTGATCCACTTCCTCAGTCATGCAGCTGAGTCTTGTTTGCTTGCTTGTTTCTGCAGCTGCAAAACTGAAACAGAAGCCTTTTCCACTATGAAAGCACAGCTCTGAGAATATGGGGGAGGCATATGTTACTTCTGGTGTCTCCTGAATAAAAGGTAGCAGTTCGGTACAGGTTCTCAGCATGAAGGAAACTGGAAATACTTTTTATATTTTGGCCCAAATCCATCAACTGCCTAATTCTCAGGACTACAAAGTACCAGTGAATATAGGTTAGTGTTTTGAGGCAGGAATATATTAAAGTGCATAGATACAGCATGGGAAACTGCCATTGAAGTAAACTGAAACAAGGAGCATTCAGGATGGAAAAATATCTTGTGATGATCATGAAACTGAAGCAACTGGGATTGCTTCAGGGAGAGCACAGGGCTGTGTCCATCGTTTGAAGGTGAAGGATGAGTCTTCCTTATTAGGGAAACACTCTTTAGGAGTGACCTAGCTTTAGCTGACTTGATGCTGTGAGGAACAGGATGGACTAGAAGACCTCTTGAGATTCCTCCCAGCCCTGTGATCCTATAAACCCTCATTTCCTAGATTTTAATAATTAATAACATCATTACTGGGGGTTACTTGACCTCAGATGCTTCCTCCCACATTTGCTTATTCAAGTGTGGTCTGGTCACATACCTGAAGGGAAGATTGATTGCAGTTTGTGTGAGTGGATGTCAGCAGTCTGACCTAGACTCCAGCCCCGTCTCGTGCCCTCTTAAGCTTTTTATTTTGATGAACTGTAATCTCTTTTATAAAAACCCATCACTCTCATACTCTAAACCAGAAGTTTCACCTCAGTTTCCACCCTAGTGTGTTACAATACAATTCAAAATAAAGGATGAAGCAGAGAGTTTGAAGGTGTGCTTTATCTCCTAACTAAAGTGAAGGTGGTCCCCCAAAACCAGGCCTAAATCAGCCTTGCAGTGGATTTAACCCAAGGCTGAAGTTAGCCTGATGGCTGCAAAGCTGCAGCAGGTTCCCTGTATTACCCTCAGCTATAATAGGGGCTGCACTGTGTTAGTGCTCTCTGCATCCTTGCACACTGTATTTTTTTCTGATCAGCTTTTCATCTTGTAAAGGTGAACAGCAAATATCAGCTGATCTCTCAGTTCAAAATTTGTTTTTTATTGATCAGAGTGAACCATGCTGTAATCTGTCATGGGCTACCTGTAACCTCAAACCTCCATTTAGAGCTGTCAGCTGCTCCTTGTCAGAAGCTGCTGACGGGTACCTGGGGGTTTTATTTGGCCAGCAGATGGTCCCTCAAGGGTTCTGAAGGGTTAAGTGACCATAACTTTCATTATTTTCTCATAGCTGCTTTCAAAATTTATTAATCTTAAAAGAGATCTTCCCAGTTTAGGTAAATTAAGAGGTTCCCAAAGGAATATTCACTTTGAAAATAAAATGCCTGTACTGGTTTGTTAACTTTCATGCATGAGGTAGGGAGGTCCTTTTGCAATTTTTATAGAATCATACAATGGTCAAGGATGGAAGGGAACTTAAGGATCATCAGGCTCCAACCTCCCTGCTATGAGCAGGGACACCTCCCACTAGACCAGGCTGCACAAACCTCATCCAACCTGGCCTTGAACACCTCCAGGGAGGGGACATCCACAACCTCCATGAGCAACTTATTCCAGCACATTATTACCCTCATGGTGAAGATTTTTTTCCTGAAGTCTAACCTAAATCTCCCCTCTTTCAGTCTAAACCCATTACCCCTTGTACTGTCACTAACCTCTCTGATGAAAAGCCTCTCCTCAGCTTTCCTGTAGGCCCCCTTCAACTACTGGAAGGTGCTATAAGGTCTCTCCGGAGCCTTCTCTTCTCCAGGCTGAACAGCCCAAAACTGTCTCAGCCTGTCTTCATAGCAGACGTGCTCCAGCCCTTTGATCATGTTCATGGTCCTTCTCTGGACCCTCTCCAACAGGTGTGTATCTTTCTTTTGCCGAGGGCACCAGAACTGTACACAGCACTCCAGGTGGGGTCTCACCAGAGCAGAGGGGCAGATTCACCTCCCTGGCCCTGCTGGCCACACTTCTTTTGATGCAGCCCAGGATGCAGTTGCTCTCTGGGCTCCAGCACACACTGGTGGCTCCTGTCAAGCTTGTCATCTACTACCACCCCCAAGTCTTTCTCCTCAGGACTGCTCTCCAGTCATTCTCCCCACAGCCTGTATTTGTACCTGGGGTTGTGCCAACCCAGGTGCAGGACCCTGCACTTGGCCTTGTTGAACTTCATGAAGTTGGCACTGGCCCACCTCTCCAGCCTGTCAGGGTCCCTCTGGATGGCATCCCTTACTTCTAGGGTGTCAACCACACCACACAACTTGGTAGCATCAGCAAACTTGCTGAGGATACACTCAGTCCCACTGTCCATGTGGGACAGTGTCAAATGCCTTGCAAGAATGCATGTGGATGATGTCAGTAGCTCTGCCACCATCCACCATCTCTGTAGCCTTGTAGAAGGCCACCAGATTGGTTAGGCAAGACTTACCCTTAGTGAAGCCATGTTGGCTGTCACCTATCACCTCTCTATTTTCCATGTGCCTTAGCAGATTTTCCAGGAGGATCTGCTCCATGATCTTGCTGGGCACAGAAGTGAGACTGACTGGCCTGTAGTTCTCTGAGTCTTCCTTTTTCCCCTTTTTAAAAAGGGGCTGTGTTCCCTTTTTTCCAGTTGGTGGGAACCTCACCAGACCACCTTGACCTCTCAAATATGATGAACAGAGGCTTAGCAACTGCATCCGCCAGCTTCCTGAAGACCCATGGATGGACCTCATCAGGTCCCACAGACTTCTGCACCTTCATCTTCTTTAGATGGTCATTAACCTGTTCTTCTCTTTCAGTGGGGGGTACTTTATTCTTCCAGTCCCTTGTTTCACCTGCTGTGGCCTTTGTGATGAAGCCGGAGCACTTGCCAGAGAAGATTGATGTAAAGAAGTCATTGTGAACCTCAACCTTCTCAATATCCTGCATAGCCAGGTCTCCCGTTTTCTTCAGGAGAAGGGCTACATTTTCCTTGGTTGTCCTTTTATCCCCAACATGCCTCTCTGTAATCCTCCCAGGATACCTGCCCTATCTTCCACCCCTTATATGCTTCTTTCTTCAGTTTGAGCTTTTCTAGGAGCTGCTTTCCTACCCACACCAGCGTCCTGGAGTTTTTACCTGACTTTCTCTTCTTTGGGATGCAATGCTCTCAGGCATGAAGAAGGTGATCCTTAAATATCAGTCAGCCCTCAGGGCCTTCTCTTCCTTCGAGGATGTTATCCCAGGAAGTTGTCATCAACATGCTCTAGGAACCTCCTGGATTGTTTGTGCTTTGCAGATTTGTCCTGCCAACAGATACCAGGGTGGTTGAAGTTGCCCAGGAGTACCATGGCTTGCAAATGTGAAGCTGCTCCTTTCTGTCTGTAGAGTGCCTGGTCTATCCTGTCCTCCTGGTCAGGTGGGCTGTAGCAGACTCCCACTGCATGACACCTGTTCCTGCATTGCCCTTAATCTTAACCCATAAGCCCTCTGTTGGCTCCTCATCCATCCCCAGGGAGAGTTCCATGCACTCCAGCCAGCCTTTGACATAGAGGGTATGTCCCATCTCATCTGCCCTGCCTGTCCTTCCTAAAGACACTCCATTCTGACTCCCAGTCATAGGAGCCATCCCACCAGGTCACTGTGGTGCCAATGAGATCATAGCCCTGCAGGCATGCACACATCTCCAACTCCTCCTGTTTATTCCCCATGCTGCATGCATTTGCATAGAGGCATTTAAGCTGGCCCTCCCATGAAAGCAACTGACCAGCTAGTGGGGCTGGGATTTCATTATGCTGCACTCCAGGTGCACCCTTGCTCACCTGCACGTGTTCTATAGGCTCTGAGCATTTATTACTGGTGCCAGCATCACACTGAAATTGACAGTAATTGCTCTGTCAGTTTTCAAGTGTAGCACAAATTCAAACTATCAAATCTCACAAATTATGTGCTCATCTATTCTATATTTACTCATGATAATTCTTGGACTTTATCTGAGAATACCAAATCAGTCAAAAAGTAAAAAAAAAATAAATAAATAAAATTTAAAAACCCTATTATAACATTTTTAAAACCTAAGCCTACTTTGTACCTTCTTTTCTGTATCTTATGTAACTTATCTCCTGTATTTTGTCTGCCCTTCCAACATGCTTGATTTCTTATGGCTTGAAACATATTGTTTCTGTCATGAGTACAAAGATGTGAACTGATTATCGGGAAAACAAACTATGATTTTGCCATGGAAACAAATTGTGTCTTTTTGTTTTGCAGAAAACATATGTAGAATAATTCACCTTTCAGAATAGACTAAGAAACATGCTGAGCATATTGAAAGATTAATCTGAAACTCAGAAGCTGTAGTCCAAAGTCTTTCCAGAAGGTATGTTAAATTATTTTTTAAAAATCTCTTTTAGGAAGATTTATAAGAAGAATCAGCAACTGCAGTACCAAATCTTAAAAAGATAAATCATTACATTTAAACTCAAGCAAACAGGTTATTTAGATGCAAGGCATATTTGAAATACAACATAAGTAGCATTGATTTATGGCCAAAATTGCAATCCTAAAGTTTTCCTTATTTGCTTTCTGCTATTGAAAAGACACAAATTCTGTAGCTGCTTATGTTTGTTTTTCCTTAGTATTTCCCAGTTCTCTACATTTCTGCTTTGTTACCATGTCTAGAAATGCTGAAGTAGTAACAGATCTGAGCAGATAAAAATGTAGCTAACACAAAAGACCAGTTAATGTTCCTCTAAACATCTAAGGGCTTGCTAAAGTAAATGTCTGAGATCTTTTAATGTACAAGAGCAAGACAGTGTTTCTTACAGTGCATTTTTTTTCCCACAGCCACAGGAGCATGAAAAGCTCTCCCTCATTTTCGTAGTGGTGGGTTTTTTTTACATTCAGTTTTGAAAGCAGTTATTAGGGTGTGGAAGACATAGGTCCATTTCCTTCCTGTACATAACAGGGTGTTGAAAGGATTAGACTGCTTATTGCATGCCCTCTGGAAGATGTCTGAAGCATTAGCCAGAGCAGACTGGGAAAAAAAATCCTTGCTGAAACTCCCATTTTGCAGAAACATTCAAAATTTCTTGGCTAAAATAAGGAATCCTCTAAGATAGTTGTTCAGTACTCAAGAAGGAAGAGGAACTGGTCTCTAACTTGTGTTCCCACGGCAGTATTTTATGCTGTGAAAGGTTTGCATAAGCTATCTTTATTGAAAGGACTTCAACTATGTCCTTTCTTTTCCAGAGAGTTTCCTAAATACTTAACACAAAAGCTTCCTATCCTCTCTGGATCTGTAAGAGTTCAGTGTGGACCAGTCCATGGACTACTGCCAACAAGAGGCGAGTACAACCCTCCTGATGAACCTTTCCCCCTCCTTCAGACATCAAACATGCAATAAACCCTAGACAGAAACATGTGAGACAGCAGGGAGGAAGGAAACCAGCTTGGCTTTCCTGTACATGAGCTACGGAATTTGCTTACAGAGGGGAGAGGGTAGGGAAGCAGCACTTTAATAGCTTGTCATCCTCCAACAAACTCTGTTTGAAATAAAAGAGTAATCCCTGCTTATTTCAATCTTGTACAGACTGTTTTAAGGAGAATGGAATATAGTATAGTTGTGAAGACCTTTATGTGATCCTGAATTAGGCATCAAGGACACAGAGTGGACTTCAAGTCACAGCCTTACCCTTTAGTATTTTCCAGCTGATCACCAGTGGGGTGCAATCTCTGAGAATGGAGCCTTCACTGGGTTGGCCAGTTCTCCCATACACTGCTTAGGTGTTGCACAGCTGAGAGTACTGCTGCTACAAAGTAGATGTTGCAATGATGTCTACACTCCTATTTTGAATCTAGTTTTTAAATCTGAATCAAGAAAGTCCTGTTTACTGGTATTCATAATCTACTGGAGAAGAATGTGACATCAGGGGAAAAAAATCCTGCTGTATAGAAAAATCCCGGATTACAATGGTGTTAAATCAAATACGAAGGAAGATTCTCATGTGACAACAATTTATACAATTCTGTATCTACGAGCACACATGCCTGCCATCTGGGACCTACCTCCCATCTTATTTATCATTATTGGTGGACAAAACTCTGATTTGGCACAGAGATCAAAATTATGTGGTGAAGTTGGTCTACATAAAGTTTTAAAAGAGGCATGTGGGTATAATGTGTTGTATTTCCACAGCAGTTCAGTAATTCCAGTACTAAGAGCTGTCTGGACCAAAAAGCTATTAAGCAGGGACACTTAGGCTAACAGCCCTGTAGTTACCAGCACTTTTCAGTGGACTGTTCAATATAATCAAGTCATCCTGGGGATGAACATCACCAATGTGCCACACAGAGTGAGGTTTAACAGAGGCAGATGCAATTTGCAGCAAGCAGCCTATTCCTAATGACTCTATTAAATGCTTACTAAAATGCTAAAGGCAGAAATCTTCCATCCAGCTCCTAGCATCTTAAAATGGGAATGCTAACCAGGAGAGGAGCCTGGAAACATGCTGAGCTGTGTCATATTCTGGCTCCAGTGGAACTGCTTAAGAAGTAACATCAGGCAGATCTCTTTTCTTCATCTAAATACTTTGAATATCACTGTTTCCAATGGGTCAAAAAAACCTCAAATCATTTCAGCAAATCTAGGTTAGAAAGAGATATTCAATGTGAGCTTATGCTGACAGACTCAAAAAGTTGATAAATTCTGGGGAGGGTTTAATGCAAAACTTTTCACTCATGGAGCTGAGGCCAGTAGACACCACCTGATCGTAAGTGACAGAGTAGCTAAGGAGGTCCAAGGGCTTAGAGTGTCCTGTCACCATGGAATGTAGAGAGTCAGGCAGGGCAATTGATATAATAATTGGCTAGTTAAATTATAATAATTCCAGGGAGGAAAAAAAAACCCAACCAACAAACCCCACAAAACCATGGAATACAAGAGCGAAGGAATTAAAGAATAGAAAGATAGTTAATGTTGATAAACTGGCTGTGAACACATTGGGCCATCCAGTTTGGGGCAGTTATCCAAAGAAACAGATCTCCCAGAAAGTAATGGCTCCACCATTTTTAAAAATTCCACTAGTCTGATCTCTGGTCTCAAAGAACACACATTCATATAACCCCCCTAATTGTTTTAAAGGCAGTTTCTCAGCAACAATATTTCTTCATTTTGTTATCCTGTATTTGACCTCAAGTTTTTTGTTTTCCCTCAGAAACTTAAATGTCACACCAGCTTATTAGTCTTTCAGCCACCGTAGCATGTCAAGTGTATGGGTATAACACTGGATGAAAATTGACATTTTGCTGTTTCTTGGGTGGTTACCAAACATTTATGTTCTATTTTTAATTATTCTCCTCTTATCTCTTCCCACCATTTTTAGTTTTCCTTATTCTGGTTTTCTTTTATTATAGTCCATGTTTTCTCATTTCTTTGTGCTCAGTGTCATACATTTTTTCTCTTGATCACCCTTCACCCTTTTTCTGCTCTCTTGTGCCCCATGTTTTAGTCAGGGCAGCTCCCATTACTATAATAGAGTGCAAAAAAAATTGCAACTGGTTTGGAACACAATGAATATTTGTTTTATAACCAATCCCTGAAATGTATTACTGAAGAAGAGTAGGACAGGCTAAAACCAAATTACTTAAAAAGCACTGCTGTAGAAACTGTAGATCAGCATGAACTCATAATTACAGGTTACAAACATAAAATAAGACAGATAGGAAGAGTTCAAACAGCAACTTTTTATATGTCTTATATAACCACTGAATTTTTCCAATGGCTGCACAAGAACTACATCTCACAGTGACTAGAAAAAAAACAGTCAATGGTATCATTGGGACATAAGGTCAAATATAAAAATCATGACAAGTGCAAAGGGGTGATTTTTATACAATCCACATCACATAAAGCTAAAATGTTTCTACTTTGCTTAAAGATCCCGTTAGTGTTACTGTCTGCATGACTTTTAAAAGCTGTCTCTCTGGAAGGGGTGAGTCTTAGAGAACACACTGAACTTGTAAGTGCCCATTTCATTTTTATGGGTCAAGTAACAAGTACCCATTTTTTTTCTTGACTCTTCAAGCAAAGTGATCAGTCTTAACAATTCTGGGACTTAAAGCTTCTTTACTATTAGTTCAAGCAGGACAAACAAAGATAAAAAGACAAAAGGTAAAGTGAACAATTACCTTAAGGCAACTCAGCTGCTGCCTCTTTGTCCGGGTGCAACAAAGGCAGGCTGCTCCCTAAGGGAAAGTGAGACTTCAGGTTCAGCCAAGAGATCAGATTGCCAAGTCCACATGGCACAGTCTCTGTGGGCAAGTGCAGAGCAATGAGGCAGGTCTGGGATCACCTCAGGAAGTCATGTCAGCAAGTCAGGGTGAAGATCAGGTCTGGCTTACCAGGTGCACTGTCTCCAAAGTCCAGTGAACTCCAGCCAAGTAGACACAGTGACAGACATGTCTGATGGACAGTCCAGTGCACGGGCCAGGGTCAGGATCCAGATCAGCAGAGCAGGTGGGCAGGCACAGGCATGGTTTTAATGCAGCTCAGGTGTGAACCAAGGGAGAAAGGTTCAGCATGAAGGCAGCTCCCAAATCAAGGAGAGAAGACATCTTTAAGCCTTGTTGTCTCTTTCTTCAGGACACATCTCTGGGCATGAATACAGTCAGCTAAACTCCCATAATGAGGGAACATGCTCTGGGTCCTAATACCATTATTTTTAAATGGAGACCTCTTTATACACTGCTACAAAGGATGCCTCAATGTATACAACTCAGCAATGTCAGTCTAGGGAAGTATAAGACTCCATACTTGGGAGCTAAGGGGCAGCATTTTGTAGTGCTTAATTTTCATTGAGCAACAGACTATATTAGCTGTGAACTGAAAATGAAAATGCAGAGCTAACAATACTGACATTTTCAATAGAAATGTAGGCTTTGCAAGCTTGTGAAGTCTATAGTTGTGAATGTGTGTTGTTAAGCACTTTAAGAGTGATTCCATTCAGCAGTCACTTACAGCAGAACATTTGTGTTGATTCCCACTAGAGATATTTGAGGAGCAGATCACCAGGATGTGTAAACTATGCAGTTTAAAAATGTAATTTATGTCAGTGGTGCAGTTGTCATATATATAATTGTACACTACAGAAAAACTATGGTAGAGTTTATCAGCCTGGGAAAACACTGGAAAATACACCCTCCATTAGGAAAACACTCTGGCTTTGGAATCGTGACTGCCATGAATTATCATTGGAGTCTTCATCTCAATTCTCTGATTAGCTCAGCAACCTATAGAAAGAAAGCAGTTTCAAAACTTGCATAGATTGCTAAAGACTAAGGGTAAACACCCAGAAATACATTGCACAGAAAAAATATCCAGTCTCAAGGTAAAAAAACAACCACTAGAAAAATGAAATGCAAGAGGCTGGGAGATGACTGTGTATGATTGTTGACATTGCTGTTTCCCAAAGACATTCCTGGCTGAATTTGGTAGGATCTATTCCTTCATAATTAATTTAATCATAAACATGATTTTTTTTTCATTTTTCCTGTTGCCTCTGAGAAGTGTTACTGTGTAGAGCAGAAGAATGAGCCTTAACAATGGAAAAACATTTAAGAACTTCCAGGAAAACAGGCAGGCAGGTTGAGGATAATCTGAAGCCTGCCGTTTGTTGATTCAGAATGTAGAGAGCAAGGAGATGAATTAAAATGGAGAGGACTCAAGGAGTAAGAGAAAAGTGCTTTCTTTCCTGTCCCACATGAATATCACTGATTGGAAATGCCCCTAGACTGAGTCACATGCATAAGTAGCGTTTTACAAATAGTCATTATTTTGTCCTTAACACAAAGAAAGATATTCTGAAGGGCCAGACACTGTCAATAGCCTGATAAAAATCTAATCATTGAGATGGCTGTCCAAGTTTGCAAGGTGGTAAGTGAAAGTAACTATTGCACAGAAAAAAGGCTGATTTTACATACAAAGGAATGCTCATTTTGCCAATATGGCGTAACTGAAGAACCAGAATAAGAGCTAGTGAGATAAACTGAGCAGCTAGAGAATCTCCTGAAGTAGATGGTTTACTTCTGTGGAAGGCTACTGTTTGGTTAGTGCTGATTCAGAAAATCACAGTAAGATGTAGGCATCTGGAAGATACATCCTGAGGTCATCCAGTCCAGCCCCCTGCACCAAGCAAGCCTATTTCCTATGTGTTAAGTTGTTTAGTCCCTAGCCCTGCTGGATCTTAATCAATCATCTCCAGTGTTTAGCTGCTCTCATTATGACTTCTCCCCCTTCCCTTTCATTTCTGTATTTTGATATGTCTTTTGCCTACTCCTACTTACACATATCCTTCTCCTTCTTCTCTGTCCTGACAGAGGTTTCTGCCAGCCATTATGCTAAATGCAAATATGACAATGTGTATATCCAGGTACTGAGGAAATTAAATCTGTCACAGAAGACAGCTAGAGGATATCTTCTTATCAGCTATTACTTTTACAAGTCCTGGAATAGAGCTCACTCCTCTCCATGCACAAGAATTTTGTAGGCCACATAAAGTTGATTGCTTAAAGAAGGTATCATTGAAAGGAACAAGAACAGCTGGCCTGTAGCAGCCATATTTACAGTAATGTCTGCTTTTTAAGTTTGAAAGAATTTCATAATTATTATTTCTCTATTATTTCAATATGACAAAAGTGTTTTCTTCAGAAGTAGAAAAATTATCAAAGATGAAAGACTTGTGATGAGAAAGAAAATGACTTTTTAATATTTTATGTGACATAGGCAAAATCTTTCAGAAAGGCAGGACAAGATACATTATTGCCTCACTTCATCTAAAAAATGAAATCTTTATAATCCAAACTACCTCTTTATCACCTACCTATAGCTTATGAACAGACAACTGCATGCTATGTCAAAAATAACCAAGTGGGCGAACTTTTAAATATAATTAATTTTACCACAGTAGACAGCAGGTTCTTCTCTTCTACAGTATGTTCTTCTCCTTCCCTTTCCCCAGAAAATCTGCTGTCCCCTTTCCCTAACCAAACAAACAAAAACATTGTTTAAAGTACTAATGTAATATACTTGTGCACTGACAGGCTCACTTGCCTGCAAAACCACAGCAAACCCACACAGAGCCAAAATCCTGCACACGCACTTTCTTGGGCAGCCAGACAAGGAAAATACACAAGCATCTGGGTGTGCTGACAAACCAACATACCTCCAGTCTTGAAGATATGGGCAGCTACCTTTTTGGCTGGCTGCTCTGGCTACTTATGCTTACCCTGCCTGGTCAATCAGCCAAGAATCACACTTCCCTTCTCAGCTGGTAATGAGCCAAATGACAGAAATTATCCTTCACCTGAAGGTGTTGCTTACTGAGATATATTCTGCACACGAGCTGAAATTCTTGCAGAAATTATTCTGTCAGCTGTCTGGTATAGCTCAAATCATAGCACTCTCCTGACTGCGTTCTTGTTTGAAATGGAACATTTCTTTTTAAAAGACATTCTTGGTTATATTTGTTTTCTTTCAGACAAATATAAACCAGAAGTTTCTCCTCAGTTGGAGGTAGACTGATGCAATAAAAATTGTATTGAGGAATTAACAAAAGGGTATCTGTGTGTTAATCACTGCAGTGATTGTCAGTCTCACAGACATATGCAGACCGTTTTCACAGGAACATTCATCTAAGGATCTACTGCTGTCTGATGCTGTAATACTTTTACAGCTGTCTGTAAGTATCATACGGGTAAGGTATAAGGTGCCTTTTAATCAGCGCCTTGTCATTGCTTACTAGATTGAAAAATTTGGTATCAGCTTATTTGAGAGGAAGAAAAGCTTTCAGAAACAAAACTCTATCCAAAGGAGCTTTGCATGCACAGATGAGCTGCTTTGCCATTCCTCCTAGTGCATCACAACTACATTTCCTCTGGTTTGGTAGTGTCTTGCATCTGACTAGATCAAAATGAACTCAGAATAAGATCTTGCAAGGCCATGTGTATTTGCAACTGACTGAGGCAAGTTTCCTAAAACCCTCTTGGCTGCCACAATTGACTGTGGCTTGGAATCCCTTGTTAGATCATACTTTGAATATACATTACATGTTAAAAAATAAAACAACACAACCCCCAAAAAAAGAAAAAACAAGAAGCAGGTGGTAGCTTCAGCTCTAGAATATATGCAGATTAATACTTCTTTTTAGATCAGATGGATGAAGCTGAAAATCCAGGAAGAAATTTACATAAGAAGAGGACAAAAAAAGCAGTGATACAGCAGAGGATATTTTAGCCAATCAATAGCATTTTGAGTTGGTAATTCAAAGAGTTTCAGAAGGCTTTTTAGGTAATTCATGAATGCAGGGCCATGTGTGCACTAATAATCCTAAATTGCTTTGACCAGCCTCACTTGGCACCTCCAGACGCAAAAGCTCTGCAGATTGGTCCAGGAACTCCATTTATGCTCAGGTCTGGTCCTTCAGTTCTAGACTGAGCTATACTAATATAGGTAATTGATTGTGGATGACTTCCTGAAACTGAGCTTTTGCATTCTCAGACAGAAAACTGTGAGCTATAATGGCTAAAGACTGGTTGTAAATTTTGGTAACGACTCAACTAAACCAAAAGAGCACATTCTGAATCTTCTGACTGATGAAGGTCTATGATACAAAACTGCCTGCATGTAGACTATATAGGTTCTAATGGACACAACTCTGCAGGGGACGTGAGTAATCATCAAACACAGTGAGTGCTCTATTACGTTTTTTTCTTAAATCCCAGATCCACTATGGTCTATTGTTTACTCTGTCTGTGACACATGTAGTTGTATGCATCCTTTTCTCTGTTTCTGGCATAGTCTTCTGGATGGACTTCGTAACTGTTAGCTTGTCTTCAGCTTTACCTCCCTTCCTTTCTTCCTCTCTGGCTGCATCTTCTCCTCATCTTGACTGGGATCCCTGAGGGTGTTTTCTTGAAAGTGGGATCCATTACCTGATGTGCAATAAGCCAATCCACACACAGAATCAAGATATTTGCCCTAAGTCCCAGTTCTGCACAGAAAAGGGGATCTGGTAATATTCCACAAAGTTATCTCACCTTCCCAAAATACGAGGGCTTCTCTTATACACAGAAATATGTAAAATTACTTGTTCTTTAATTATATTCTATCACTCATATAGTGATAGAATATAGTGCTTAATGATAGTGCTTAATGATTTCTCCACACATGTTCAGAGAGCAGAAGTTTTTTATTAGTTCCTTTAGCCTCTGAGTGGATATTTTAGTATGCTAATAGTATATTAGTAAGCCCAACTCCTCAGTGTTTTCCACTTAGCACTAGAGGCTATAAATATTCTCACACCAAGATATGTTATGTGAGTACACCCTTTCATCTGTCTTGCAGGTCTGCATCTCAAGGACAGGTTGTTGACTACTATGGATGTGGTTTTCTCTAACTGTTATCTTTCTCTCAGTGTTACATAAGCTCTGTTTTTATTCTACATGTCTTATGTGATTTTTCCCATATTGTACTTATTCCAATTAATAATTTCAATTCAATAACTGACATCAAGGGTGCAGTAGACTTGATTAATCACTGTTTTGGTGGAGCCCTGCTATTACCCACCCTGCCCAGATGTGAAGGGACTGCACCACCTTTGGGCAAAGCAGTGCCCCTACCTGCACTGCAGTCAACTCCTGCTATTGCTGGTCCTTCCAGGGTTGTGATCAATGCAGCAGGGTTGAGTTGTAGACCTGTAACCAGTGGTGTTCCCCAGGGGTCAATACTTGGTCCAGTCTTGTTCAACATATTCATCAATGACCTGGATGAGGAGACAGAGCGTATCCTCAGCCAGTTTGCTGATGATACCAAACTGGGAGGAGTGGCTGACACTCCAGAGGGCTGTGCTGCCATCCAGCATGACCTGGACAGACTGGAGAGCTGGGCAGAGAAGAACCTAATGAGGTTCAACAAGGGCAAGCATGGGGTCCTGCACCTGGTGAGAAGAACACTATGCACCAATATAGGTTAGGGGTGGCCCTGCTGGAAAGCAGTTCTGAGGAGAAGGGTCTGGGAGTCTTGGTACATACTAAATTATCCGTGAGCCAGCAGTGTGCCCTTGCTGCCAAGAGGGCCAATGGAATCCTGAGGTGCATGAGGAAGAGTGTAGCCAGCTTAAACCAGCTGCAAGACAAGGGGAATCTGGTTGTTCAGACTGCAAACCACCAGTTTGAGAAAGTTATAGAAGAGCATATATGCTAAGATGCTAAGTTCAGGTAAATTATTTCCAGTTTTCCACTTTGAATTCTATTATGCAAGAAATCACCTAGAATATTGCCTGTAATTCTGGCCACCCACTTCAACTTCATCTATTTTGAGTCAGATATAGTTAGCAACCAAACAGGATCTCCATTCTATTATATTTATTTGAGAAAATACAGTGATTAACAGGTTCAAACCTAACAAGACAAATACCCTTAAAGGGGGTAATAGATCCTTTTAACCCCCCTTTCAGAGTAGTAAACAAGAGAAGTTATTTGTGCCAGAGCTTTATTCTGTTGGTGCAAGATAATTTCAACATCAAGTGGTAATTGGCAAGTTTAGTCCAAAAGTTAGAAGACCCTTTTATAACATAAAACAAATGGATGAGCAGAAGAAGACTAAAGGACATTCAAAGGACATTTTAAGGAAACATCACATCTCTCAATGTACCATATCTTTTTCTCTATATTTTTTCTCCAGTAAACATAACCTCATTGTACAAATCCAGACAAGATCTGTCTCTTGAACTTTACCAGTGTTTTTGTTCTCGACTTTGAAGGTTGTAGGAGGGGGGGAAAGTGGTAGAAAGATAAGGATATCATAATATTGTGTTGAATATATCCATGAATAACTAATAAAATGTGTTTATTTAGCCTGTGAAGAGAGGTGATCGGGCAGAAAATATGCTAGAGACCTATAAAATCAAGGATAGCCTGTTCCTTGTCTCTTTCAGTAACAACAGGGAGCAGCAAAGAATATTAGTTGCAATGCTGTCAGAACAACAACCGCAAAAAGGAAAAAAAAATAAAAATAAAAAACCAAAACAACAAACAAACAAAAAACAAACCAGAACCAACTTCAGGATGGGTAGATTTAGGGTATGAAACACAGAAGATGCTAATTGTGTTAAAAGAACATAGACAAGGAGGTGAGTATTTGGAGTATGCTTGTCTGTTATACTCCAACATAAGCACCTTCCACTCATCACTGTTAGCAGTGAGATGCTGTGCTAGATGGACCTCTGATCAACCACAGCTGTGCTTATCTAGCTCAGCTCTCAATCCTTGACAGACCCTGTGTTGTGATCCTCTTCCATTTTAAGTGAAACTGTGAAGATTACAACCTACTCTTCCTTGCACTCATTTTTACTCTAAGGAAGTCTAGACATGTGTCCTGTGTATGCTACAAGAGGTGCCTGACATGGACAATCGAAGCAGCAGGAGGCAGGGGGAAAGTGCAACGTGTGAGCAAAGATTAACTCGGATGTAGTTAGTGTGTTCTAACCCTCACTCTAGACTCAAACCTTAGTTCAAAAGAACATTGGAAATTTCCTTAAATGTGTTGCAACTCATTGATGTGAAATGGGAAAAATAGTAGTGTCTGTTTTTCCCTTGATCTTTCCATTTTGATTGTTTGTGTAATACCAAATACAGAGGGCACACATAATAATTGAAGGTTCTCGCACTAGTACTAGTGTTATTACTATCAATATTAGGTTGTAACTTGTAGCAGATAGGACTCCTAACTTTGAGTGCTGAACGTAAGCAGCAGAGAACAAGACTGTATTTCAATTCAGGCAATTATTTCACAAATAAGCTCCTTTCTAACATCCCAAGTGTAGCAAATCCCTTCTCTACTGTCTAAGCCAGATTCTCCTAGGGAGGAAGGAGGGGAAAGGCAGGTTTAATGCCTATAAGAATGGTTCTTACAAAGACAGAAACAGCTACATTAAATAGCATTTTGGTATCCTTTTATAGGCTATTTACCCTATTCTTGCATTAGTATTGAGTTCATTTGTCAAAGTAAATCCTTGCTATCCTCCCTCAAGCCAATAATACAGTTCAAAAAACCAAGCTGTTGTATTTCCCTGTTGGCACATGCACCATGTTTAACACTAAGAAAGAATGAGACTTTTTTTGTGGAAAATTTGACAGTTTTTGGCTTCATCACTGACGACTATTTTTTTAAGTCTAATTCTACAAGGCTTTTAGCAAATAAAAATGTTAATAAATGTGTAAGAAGAAAATTAAAAACTAAATGATCGGCTTGAAAATGCATAGGAGGGTAGCAAATACCTTTCTTTTTTAGTGCTTTTTTTGTTTGTTGTTTGGGGTTTTTTTAATGGAAAGACACTAAAAAAACTGTTCACCTTTTAAGTTTTTCTAGAATAAGTGTATGTGGGATTTTATTTGTTTTGAATTGCAGTACCAATGTTTGCATCTAAATCACGAAAGTATCTATTGCTTTTAAAAACTAGCTGCAGATCAAGATATTCTGCCTTCAAGGACATATAGAGCCATCAGCAGGTCTCAGCAACACAAGAGGCTTTCATCTTTTAATGCATTTAAAACATTTTGCCCAGTCCTGTGGTGTTTAATCATTCCTTTCTCATAAAAAGGCTGCTATTTTCACATGCCTCAGCCATCTGCAGACTTGACTCCCAAGAAAAGACATAAAAGAAGTAGGTGTGCAAAACCTCTTTTTTGTTCATTTGAAAGCATCTGCAGGACTCTAGGTATGAGATTTTTATCTGAGCAAGAACAAAGAAGCTCTAAGGGCAAAGTTACTTCAGAATTACTACCATGGCAAAAGGAATATGAAAATTGGAGCTAACTGCTCTGTACTTTATAAGAAAATAACTTTCAAAAAACACTTTAAGATCCATTTTTACCTATCCTCAAGTCCCTTTGAAGTGCTATGTAAATCTAGGCTATCAAAGCTAGCCAGATCTGCATCTTATTACCAGGAGAACAACACAACAGTTAAAAACAAATTTAAAAAAACCTCAAAATATGAAATATTATCTGCCTATCCACAGTATGTTCTGACTCTCCTTCAGAAGAACAGTAACTTGATTATAATCTGTGCAAGACACCAGTCATCTTCATAGACTGCATAACAGAACTGAACAGGGATGCGGATCCTGGACTGAATTTGAGAAGCCTCCAGAGAAGCCAAGGGAGCTATGCAAGATTTTAGAATTGAGTTGAATTTTCCCCCTGAACAGAAAAATATTTTCACTCAATTGCTTATGATCTTTCAACTGACAATTCTCAGAAACCATCAAAATTTTCAAAATCCCACTCTTGGATTTGGATCATCTTGCTGAAGGCAACATTTATTTTCTTCTACATTTTATTTTTCCAGAGAGGAGTCTTTTTTGTTTTGTTTTGTTTTTCCCCCAAAACTGATTGTCAAAAGTGTATTTTTATTTTTATATCAAGTCTCCTTGTTCTATTTGCATAAAAGTTAAAGGGCAGCTCCTGCTGACTTTATGACAGCTCATGCATAAACCTACAGAGGCAAGAGGTGTGCCATACACTCCCATTTTCTAAAGCATTCTATCAATGTGTCCAGCTGCATGGCAATTGGCAGAGAGGAACTGCCCCAGCCCCTGCCTCTCCCTCTCAGAAATGGTACACATCCCCTGAGTCTGGGGGATCAAGATCCCATAGTTTCTAAGGATTCAGGAGCAATCTGATTTGACATGTAAATTAACCCTGTTTTAGTAAGAGTCAAGGTGACCTCCCAAGCTCCCTCCCAGGCTATATTATTCTCTGATAATATTCTTCCTGCCCTTCCCACCAGACTGCTTCTCCAACTAAAAGTTCAGTCCCACACTGCCACACCTACTCTCCAACCACCTATTCCCTACTGCTGAAAACCAACACCTTATCTCTGTTCCTCTCCCCACCCCAGCCAAGATTTTAGGTATCTTGCCTGTCTAGCACATAAACCAACCCACCAGCTTCATTTTCCCACCTTTACACTACTTCTGTCCCATTTCTGTACCTTGACCTACTGCAAAGGAAGCTCCTGACATCTGGCTAAGCTCACACAGGGACTGTGAAACACAGCAAAATCGATTCAGTGGCTGAAAGAATGCCAAGCACCTGACAATCACCTGGTTCAGGTAACTTGTCTGAGTCATCTACCTGCCCACAAGAACTTGCTCCTGGGATCAGAAACCCTACATAAGTATCCAAGCTCTGTCACTGTTAAACAATCGTAGTAGCTACAGACTGGGAAATTTTTAGGAGAGGGTAAGAAACACAAAATATTTTTAGGATAGTTAAATCTCACCCTGGAAATCACTGATTTTTTTCTTGGTCTTTCTTTTTTATATACTCCAATACATTTTGTTTTGTTTTAGCATTTAAAATCTTCCTAGAGCTTTTTTTTTTAGGATATTATCACTGTTCCTGCAACTTCCCTAAAATCCTTAGTGAAGCATAACTGATGTTTTTCCCCATCGATGGTTACCAGGCAAATACACATGGGAAAAACTCCTTCCTGATGCTCACAAAGTCATGCGTACCATTCATGTGATTCCCTTTATCTAACATCAGCTACACAGTCGCCTGTGGAAAATTCCCTTAGAAAAGATACAAAAATCGGGACAATAATGTCCTCTGAACAGATTTTCCACCATTTATATATCTGTGATACAAGGTCAGATATGGCTCTTAATCTTCAAGCAGTTTGATTTAACTCATGGGATTCCACAACTATGAACCCTTTCTCTCTACTGCTTCCCTTTAGTATTTGAAGCACAAAATCCTTTTGAAGTCAGGATGCTTATAGTTCTGTCTCTGCTTATCAAGGGACCTCATTAGTGTCAGTCTTCTAAGTTATCAACAGGCAAAGAGAAGCTCCACATGACTGTACTCTGTTTTTTGGCACACTGCATTGTACGTTCGTTATATAACTAAGTTGCTTCCTAGTTTGAACCGATATGATGACAGACTCTTTACTTTGGCACAATTGCATTCAAAACAGAACTTAAAGCCTTGCATACTCTCCTAAAGTTCTTAGCACAAAGAAGATGGGGAAGCATGCTGTTTCCTCAACTCTTCTGATGAGTTTTTGTGTCCAACACAAAGAGCAAGCAGCAGAATGAGAGAGTGGCCGGTTCTCTGGAGAGGAAGGTCCAAATCCACTTTTCTTTTACCACTCCAGTCTGCCTTGTCGACCCTCAGAAGTATATATAAAATAAAAAGGAACTGATCAGTTCTGTACTTTGATATACAATCTAATTCCATACAACAGCCCTCAGTCACCAGGTAGGTTCAAGTGTGCCAATCACTGCTTTCTAGTGGCTCTTCACAAGAAGAGTAGAAATCCTCATATCTTTAATCAGACATCCAGGTTTCTTAGGGAACTGCCTGAAAGTAACTACCAAACACACTGGACAGGTGTGTGACTCCCACCTCAGCAGTCTTCTCAGTTAATATATTTTTTAAATCACGAGTGATGCAATCACAAATTCACATATGATAGAAAAGGTATCTTAAAGACCTTCAAAAAACCTGGATCTGAGCTGTTTTAATGCAGGAGGTCAAATATATTTTATTACAGAAAAGGTGAGTCCCTTGCACCTTGTTTTGCAACATCAGATAAATGTGAAGAAATGCAACCACTAGTAACTGAAAAAGTAATGTTCCCTACTCCCTCCAAACTTCCTTTTCACCAAAAGCAGACCAGACCCATTGAGAGCACCTGGGGCCTTTCATTGCCTTAACCCCACTGGTGGTGACCCGCACTCCCATAGCCAGCCTGAACCCTCCATCCAGCCCCAAGACTCTCATGGCACACTATGCAGCATTTGCCATGTCACTTTCCTAGTTCCCTAGGAAACAGCCCAGTGACAACCTGATTTATTGGGAGGTGTCCCTGCCTATGGGAGGGAGGCTGGAAGTAGAAGATCTTTAAGGTCCCTTCCCACACAAACCATTCTGTAATTCAGTGATAATTATTAGTATATTAATTATGCAAAAGGTTTTATGCAAATGAAATTTCAGTTTCGAAAATATTAAATAGCAAGAAATAATTTGGGGAATTAAGTTATTACTTCTTTGCAAATTACTTAAAACAACACAGACTTTTTCAGAAACTTTTTACTAATTCAAATAACCAGATAAAGATACTGGTTCAGGAAAAAAAGCTTCTCAACTGCTAGTTACAAATAGAAAATAGCTAGCAAAATATGCCACTTTTCCTAGACCAATTTTTTTTATTATTATTATTCCTGATGAATGCAGTGTATGTTCATTCAGAGAAAGACCATTTGGAAGAAGTAATGATGTGAGAAGAAAATATCATATTTTGACTTCACAGTCTACTGTAACACTGTTCTGATGGGAAAGCAAGACATTGCTTTTCTTAAGCAATAAAAGGTAGAAGAATCTCTCTTGAAAAGTTTCTGTGTAGAAGGTTCATGGACTTCTGCACATTCATATCGGACCAATAGGAAGTGGCCATTTTTATGTATGTGGTTTAGTTTTAGTGGATAAGACTCTGAATTTCAGAATCTGAGTTACACGTGTACAGAAAGGAAATATTTGTGTCATCTGTTTTATCAGCTTGTTCATTTATTTTAAACAATCACAGAAACAAAACCTGCTAAGCAGAAACTGAAGAAGGATGTGAAGAAGTTTATTTGTTGGGGGTTTTGTGTGTGTGTGTGTTTGGGTTTTTGTTGTTGTTTTGTTTTCTTTTTGTTTAAATAGGCTAAAAGCTGCACACTGGGTTTTTAGGAGAGGACAAACCAGGTTGTAGAGCTCCCACTGGCTCGATTATTGCATTAATAGCTCTACTAGCCCACCAGTGGGCTCTGCTCTAAGGTCTAAGATGCCACTCTAGCTATTAACAATGGATTTGTTAAATATTTCCTCTTTTTCTGTGTTAATTTATCTACCAAATTTCAGATTTAAAATGTGACTTGTTTTGCAGTGTGATTATAGATTGATTAATGGTAATATGAATAAGTATCAGAAGTTACTGATTTAAGTATCATGGATATACAGAGGGGCTCTCAAAATATCACATCAACTACTCCCTATTTTTTGCAAAGTGTATCTAATTTATATAGATAATTGTCTCACCTTTTCTTATTAACTTACTGTGGAATTCTAACACTTTTCCACGTTCCTGATGCAAGCTAATTGTACTATCTATTATTAAGATAATATGAGAGAGTTTTACCTCTACCTAATCTTAGTTTTTTCCCCTAGTAACTTGATTTCCTTTGATAATTTCCTAAGACTCTTGTGGTCTCTTTCTTTGTCAAGCCCTCTGTCAACAAAGGAACAAATCTAATTTCTTTTGCCTTTTTGGTGTTGCACCTGAGGTACATTTCTGTGAAAAAGTTTTAAACCTAGACATGATACCTCAGCTTAGCTCTTCCCAGCACTGAACAGACCAGGAGAAAGGTGGGTTCTGATATCACTGCAGCTTTCAGCCTTAGAGGAATTCCTCAGAAAGGTGCCCAGTCCCCTGACATATATTGTGCCTCTGAAGCTCTAAGACACAATGTTAAAATGTTTATGACTGAGGCTTCTAACTGTATTTTGGCACTAGCATGCCTTCATGGCATTTACCTGGCTGGAATCAGGAGTGCTGATACATAGGTTTGTTGATGTCAGCTGAGAGGGGGACAGGACTCAAAAGGTCTCTGAAGGTGTTGATTTTCCCTGGTGGAGGTCTTTAGTTATGTCCAGTAATGAGAACCTCAGAGCAGCGCTAGAGACTACAGTCTTTTCTGGACTCTTCTAGATAATGATTCCAGGAATAAGGGTGGCCACACAAGTGCCAAGCTCAGAGACAGTGTTTCTGAGATTTAACATTCCCCTTTTAAACCAGATACTTCAGATATAAATGGTGTAAACTGATTAAGGTGTCTATTGATTAATGAATTAATGAGGAAACTGGCAAAGAACACCAAAAACATCTATAATCAAATTAGCTAAATAGCATACTGCTAATGTTAATTTGTGCAGGCTAGCATGTACTGCTATTTTAACTATTGTTCTTAAATCTAGTTAATCAGATCAAGAGCCCCTATTGAATTAAAATTCTGTAAGTATTAAAGTGCAAGACTATTTCTTCCTGCCCCAAGACATATAGCCCTAGAACTGACAGAGAGCCCAGTCAGTTGTCTGAGTGAACTGGGTATTTGTTGGTGAGATTCACCGTTGTTTGTAGGCACCCACACAGTTACTGTTAGAGAGTTGTCCTCTGTTTTCTGATTATTTCATCCCTTTTAGTCCATTTTTTTTCTGGATTAGATTTCTGGACCTTCTCACAGATATTGCATTACTTTTTCTCTATGGAAACTCCTTTCAAATTAACAACCTGTCCCTAATTACTTTTTCTTTTCATATTGGTTCCAGTTTTTCTACATTCATACTTGCACTTGGCATTTCTGGAGTAGATATCATCATTGCAGCAGGTAACAACAGGAAATGAAGAAAAGCCAGCTTTGATGCCACTACTGCTACTACAAATGGAAGGTGATAGAAGATCCAGTAGGTCATCGTAAAAGAAGGTAGGTTAGGTAATGATGTGAAAGTATTTTGAAACAGAATCTAGGTGGATAGGTGAAAAAAGAGCCATGAAATTGCAAAGGATTGAAATCTGGAGCTCCTCAGTTAATATGGAGGCACAGTTGATATTTTGACCCTTTATATTGCATAAAAATAATTTCAGGGTGTTGTATGAGCTCTTGATGGGTAAATGGTTGGTATGATTTGAAGTAGTTCAGCTCAGTGTGACAAATGTATTGGTTTGGATCTATATCCCTCTTCAGGAGATGGAGACTGCTTGGTGAGCACTTGGAGAGGTTATTTCACCTCCCTTGATCTTCTGGCCATGCTTCTTTTGATGCAGCCCAGGATACAGTTGGTCTTCCAGCCTGTGAGCACACATTGCCAGCTCATGTCCAGCTTTTAATAAACCAGGACCTTCAAGTCCTTATTGACAGGGCGTCCCTCAATCTCTTCATCCTCCAGACTGTATTGATAACGGTGACTGCCCCAACCCAGGCACAGGACATCACACTTGGCCTTGTTGAACCTCATAAAATACATAAAAAAGAATGCTTGAGTTTGCCCAGGTCCCTCTGAATGGTATCCCATTCCTCAGGCTTGCTGACTGCACAGCTCAGTTTGATATCATGTGCAAACTTGCTGAGGGTGCACTCAATTCCACTGTCCATGTCATCGATGAAGATAAGAAACAGTACTGCTACCAGTACATACTCCTGAAGGACATCATTTGTCATTGACATCTATCTCAACACTGAGCCATTGAGCAATATCCTCTGGATGCAGCCATTCATTATCATGTGATAGACTATAGTGTTAGGAATAGGGGGAGAAAAAAGATGAGGAAACTGCAGCATTTTGTATGAATAATGAGAGCTTTGCCCTGAAGAAGTGGACAATCAAATATATCAACATAAGATTTCTTTTCATGCTATTGTAAACCCTATGTGTGTGTTTGCTTTCCAATCAAGGAAGCTATCTTCTTTATTTTCTGTTTTTCCTGAGTTTCCCTCTTAATCAGACAACACACACATGGAATTTTTCCTAACTTCTTTATCCCTGTGTTTCAGATTTATATTATACAGTTTTATTAGCACAATCCTATCTTCAGAGTAAGTCTTTCAACTCCATCTTTCTGAATATCTTCCAGAAAACCTCATCTACCATATTAGGACAGATGACAAGTGCATACTCTTTATAATACCTATGAGACTTTTTGTTCTATGAACACTGTACGAGGATTTCCTATCTGCTCATAAGTAGAAGTGGGAGTGAGTGAAAGTAACTGGAGTGAGAGTTTCTGGATGGGGTAATTTCTAGATGAACTTAACCCCCTCTTCCTGTCCCAAGGAAGATACAACCTCAATTGTCACAACACAAAGAATGATCAGGATGAAATTAGGAGATGAGATACAGCTTATTATGATCCTCTGCACACAGTACATGCCCATTCAAGAAATATGCTCAGCAGAAAGCTCAAAAAGTCCAGAACAAGCTGTAAAGATGCTTTGAATCCTAAACACTTTAAAATGTCTGAAGTTGAAAGATGGGCAAAATGGAGGCCAGCATAGCTGTGTGCTTTGTGTTATATTGGATTGAACTAGAATTGCTCCACAACCAAGAACATTTTCCTGCCAATAAACAGGAAAGTATCAGGGAAGTTTCTTGTGGATGTTTTTTTTGAACATGACTCTGAGCAGGCCAGCTAAACAAATGTGGTCCCAAGGACCACATAGCACATAAAAATGCCCAACAGGAAGGACACAGCTTTGTAGATAAACTATGAGTGAGTAAGTGCAAAGGCCTGTGCAGCAGATACCAAGCCAGGGTTTATTCTAAGTGTTCTGCAACATGGAGGTGCTCAGTTCACACCAAGTGGAGTAGCCATTGATAGGACAGACTTGAGCTGTCTGTATCAATTGCTAGAAGACAAATTGCTCCCTCAAGGAGATCATAAGGACACAATAGATGTAGTCTTTGTCTGCTTGTACTTCAGGCTTCATATTACTAACCTTGTACTTGCTCTTCTCTCCACTGTTTCTAAACAACTTCCTTGTCACACCAGTCCCTTACTTCCCAGACTCATCCATCCTGGCCTCCGCTTGCCTCTGCACAGCGGCCACCTCTTCCCCCTAAGTTATTCTGGTGCAGTTTGGTTTGTGGGGCTTTTTCCTGTGTTCTTTTTCTCATTTTCTTTTTCAAGCTTACATCCATCTCTTTCTCAATCTCTCCACATTTTCTGCCTTCCTTCTTGCTCATGTGAGAACTCCTGCTCTCCTTTAATTGAGATCTAGAAATTCTAGGATGAAGAGAGATCAGCGGTAGGGAGGGTGGAGTCCCACTCCCACTCTCTCTCTTGGGATTAAGGAATTCCTCTCCCAGGAATTAAGTGTGATTGCAGAGAAAGGATGTGCAATACTAGCTTACATTTTGCTAGAATTTTGTTGATGCTGTTGGTTATATGCTTTATATGTATAGCTTGGAAATTTGAATCATATCGCTGAAGTATGAAGGAATCAAAGCTATGAATTCTGACAAGCAGAAACATGCTTTTTCCATAGCTAAACATAGCAACAAGGAATAAGGTGCAAATATTGATTTGGTATATTGCTATCATCCTTTACTTAAGAGTGTTCACTGAGACAGTGATGTCAGTGGTCAATGGTATTACAATGGCACTGGTTATTGCTGTAGCATGAACTGTAGCTGACCTGGGAATGAGACAGCCATCAACATGCTTCGAAATAAAATCATTAGATATTATATGGATTAGATATCCAGAGCTAAATTTAGACAATGATGTTTATGAGAAAGCTTGAGGAACAAATCTGGCAGAAGGACAGTTTAGTACACTTTTCCTTGTGATCCAATAAACTACTACTGCATTTTACTTCAAAAGCACAGCTATGTAGGGGAAAAAAACCATATTTTCTCTCTTCTGGTCGATCTTATACTTCCATATTTTTTCTTTTTCTTTTTCTTTTTTTTTCACACTAAAATGAGAAGCATGCTTGCACTAGGTAATCAGAACTCCAATACTTGGACTCACAATCCTCCAGCAGGAGGCAAGAATATAATTGCTGTTCAGAAATATAAAAAAGATAATAGCTGTTTTTTTTTGTGCCAGGGACAAGGATGCCCAGCTTGGGTTTATACTCTGTAATTTGCTTTGCCACATGGCACATTGTACACAGTTACTCTTGAGATGCCTTTTTTTTCCAATGGTAAAATCTGAGTTCATTGGACTTACGTAAAGTGGGTTGTACAAATCAGCACAAAATTTTTTTCTGCAGCCCAAATGGCTTCTTCCCAGGACATCATACGTAAGTATTACAACACTCAAACAACACACTTTCCCCACATTCACCTTAAAATTTCTGATCATGCACTAAGGAACAAAAGGTGAATGTGCAAATAAATTTTAAAAAGTAGTAATTTAAAAAGATGCCATAACCAGAAAATTCTGTGATGGGAGAACAACATAAACTGCCAACACAAATTGTAACATTATAGTGCTGCTTATAACCAACTGTTTCCAGGTGTTTTTACATCACCACAGTTAATTAACCACACCTGCATAGTATTTCATGATTTACAAAGACTTCTTTGAGTTGCATTGTAATAGGTCTCAGTATGTGAAACAGCAACAGCAGCTCCTTCTTCTTAAACCTTTGCTTTTCTAGAGAAGAGCATAAAAGAAAGTTGTCAGAAAGGGCTAGAAAGTGTCAGAAAGCTTTCACCAGTCTAATGGACTCTATAAAGGATGGCAAAATACAAGATAATGGTGTGCTTGCAAGCCTTCGTCTTTAATGATGCTGAAATTCAAGACCAATTTATTTGTATGCTTGGAAAAGTGCTATAGGAGTCCCCAGAGACAGTGCCATCAATACTGCTCTTTCTCTTGAAGCTAAAGGGTTTTGTTCTTTCAAAGGTGTGACACAGTGTTGCTAGGCATATACCTATGAAAGCAAGGCATATTCAGAACAATTCCTACTGGAACAAATTAGACAATTGTGCAATACAGAGGACTCCCACTGCAGAAGTGCAAAGAACACAGGGATGGGTTTCTGAGAAGAGACTGGGAGCAGCTGGGCAGTCTGGGGCTGCATTTGTAGATCAGTGTGAGGGCAGAGAAGATGTGTGGAAGGCAGCAGGTAACAGATATCTCACCCTGACAGTGCCTGGCAGACTGAGGAACAGGGAATTAGGGAGATACTGTGGCCGAACACTGAATTGGAAAGATTTAGAGGCAAAATAAAAAATTAGCTCTCAAGAAAGAAAAAGAGGATAAGGCTTTACAAGGACACAGGTCTCAGTGGGCAAGCAAGTATAAAATAAAGGTGGAGGCAGTATTAGAAAGCAAGGACAAAAGAAAAGGTGCATAAAAACACCACAGTGCTCTCAGGTGCTGCTTCTGGTGTCCCTCACAGGAGTGCCTCTGCACAGTCCCTCTTACATCATCTTTGGTCTTTTTTCCATTGCTCCACCCAATTGGGATTGACTCACTTAATATGTAGGTGACCTCTTCCTATTTTAGTCCAAGCCAGGCAATTCTATAACATTTGATCTCATAGTGCTTCTAAGCAGACTGTCCTGACAGAGAACATGGTCACCTCTGCAAGGTGGGATGAGAAACAACTGCTATGGTACCAGAAGTGGCAAGGGCTGAAACAAAACAAAACAAAACAAAAAAGGCTTTTTCCTGGAGAAAACCTTGCATTGACAGTGTTGGCAGAGGCAGCTATGGGTGATTGTGACCTGTGTGTGAGAAACATGAAACAGTTGGGTGATGCTTTCCAGACTCGGCTGCTGATAGCATGTTTTCCAAAATAGGACAGTTTTGTGGAATAGATTTTGCTTGGACTGCATCAAACAATGTGTATGGTAGGGTTGTTCAACTTGGGAAACCATACAGAATCTATCCTGACGTAAAAATCCTGAACCACAGGTAGCATGAGCACCAGGTGCTTTGCTAAATTACACTGTTTTCCACTCTTCACACCGGCAGTATATCCCAATTTTCTGGGCATCTGATGTAACCCCTGATTAACAGAAGTCCTGAGCATTCACAGGATCACCTAAAGTTACTGGGACTTATGTATATTTTCCTGCTGCTAGTGATTTTAACACTTTGAGAAAAAAAAATTAACTGTTGATGCACGAAAATTAAAAAATAAAATTTCCTTCTCTCATGTGAGCTTTGAAAGCAGTGTTTTGTTTATGTAGAATCTTATTTTTTAAATTCTTTATTTTTTAGACTAGATATTAGAAAGAATTTATTTACTGAAAGAGTAGTTGGACAGTGGAACAGGTTGTCCAGGGAGGGGGTGGAGTCAGCATCCCAGGAAGTATTTAAAAGAAATATAGATATAATGCTTAGTGACAGGATTTAAACACTGAACAGGTAAATTAGGTTATGATAGGGGGATTTAAGTTGTGGTTGGACTTCATGGTCTTCAAAGTCCCTTTGAACCAGGATGATTCTATGATTCTATTCTATTCTATGATTTTTATTCTTGCTCATATGTATTTCGATTATGGTGTAATTCAATCATATTCAAAAAACAAAATTAAACAAAACAACCCACAAACCACTTTTTCAGATTCTTATGTTGCTATTTATTCTAAAAATCCTATTTATATTTACTGATTTTGGTCTCCTGTGAAAATATGTGGAAGGCAATAAATGCACTGGCTGAAGGTTGAATAAAGAAGACCAGAAAACCAGGCGGAGTGTGGCTACTTAACTATTGAAATTATTTTCCTGGAAGAGCTGTATTTCCTGCAAATACAGAAAGTTGTCAGTAAAAAACTGTTAAAATGCTCCTAAGTATTGCCACAAGAAAGCACAGCAGCAAGGGGATTAGGAGACTGACTTTAAAGTTTGCAGCAAGAAGACAACTCACACATCTGTGCTGTCCTCAGTGAATTTAGCACTGTAATCAAAAGTACATTTGTCACTTCTCCATCAGGTAAGCCAGAAAAGGTTCAGTTATGTTTTCCATTCGTCTGTGTCACGAGCTGATGCCAGGGGAGCATCCCAGGACCCACCTGAGGGGAAGCGGGAGGGAGGAATAAGGGCAGATATAAGGGTGCTGCAAGTAGTCAGTACCTTTATAACATATGGCACCAAAAAGTTTGACAAATTGGAGAAAAAACTCCAGCTCATCTTCTTACTGTACTAGTTCTGAGGATGAGGAGGAGGGGAGAGTGGAACATAAATGCTTGTGCCTGGTTGTGAGAACTTATTTTTCCCATGATAAAGCTACTGGTAAAAGAACAGTGACGTATGAGGAAACACCTTACACACCAATGGAATTGACACAGTCTAAAAAAAAATACAGCAGGCTTCCGTCAGAGACAGACACTGAATATGTTGTTAGAGTGTCCATCTCAGGAGCATACAAAATACTGTCAAATGAAAATGAGGCCACAGGGTGCTGGGGACCCAGAATTATTTTAACTGAAGATCTGACTTATCCATGGACCCTAAATCAGCATGTGGCGTATAATATTGGCTCAACTGACCCCATTTCTAGGGGAGAACCGAGTGTCCTGAGAGGGGACCACTCTAAACTTCTAGAAAATATCCAAAAGGTTGCTGCAATTCAAATGGTTCATGAACTTAGTTTGGTGCCGAATCAGGATAGTCCTTTGACTCTCTGAGTGAATCCAGACAGAATGAATGTTTTAATCAGGAGACTCCCTGACTCACTTAAAAATGTGCCCATCCAAATTAAAGATAAAATTTGAGAGGCAGGTGGTAGAGGGCCCACCTGGTCTAATCAGGCCAGGGAACTGACAAAAAAGACAGACTACAGCAGGAATTATGGTGCACCTGAACCTGGATGTTCTCACAAGCCTTCTGTGGTCAGGGAAGTCACTCAGCCCTCATACGCTGATGTGGCTGCTATGCCACCCCAGAACCCTCCTTCTCCTCAGCAGCAATGGGAATCACAGGGTGACTGGAGAGTCATGAACAGAGGTAAATGTAATAGAAAACCAAACAGCACATACAAAACCAACATCCTGAAAGCAAAGACAGCTCATCTTGGGGTGATGATGTGGGGCCATACACTAAACTTAAGGAGGAAGCCAGGCATGTGGGCATCCCATCTGAGCTTTATTCTCAGAATTATACTTACCATCACCTAAAAACACTAATAGAAACATGGCCTAAAAAATCCAGTTCAAGGCCTAATTCCAGGAAAAAATCCAGCAAGTTGGGAAACTAAATAACCCTCCTTCTGCCAATAAAAAGAAATCAAAAAGAAACTCAAAAAGACCACAGGGAGAGGAGAAAAAACATAATCTCGAAACAGAAAACAAAAATGATTCACAGAAAAATGATGAACAATCAGGCCCTAAAATTTCCAGTCGTCCAAAAAACTGGCAAAATATGTTAAGATTAGTTCAAAATAAAAATGGGAACTTGGAGCTTACCTGTGCTGTTGGACCAAACTGTTATCCTGTAACATTTGTGGTAGACACAGGAGCATGAATTTCTACACTAACAGCTGACGTGGCTAAACAATGTGGCATTTACTTGTCTCTGAAGCCAATATTTGTAAGTGGTGCAAAGAACAGCTAAGGTTTCTTTAAAACTGCCAGGAGAAGAAGAATTAATTCAGACTGAAATGATTGTGGGTGACATTTCTTACAATTTGTTAGGGATGCATGTTTTCATGGGCCAAGCGTGGAGAGATGAAAACGGTCTGTATTGGAATTTTGGCACACCCACACTAAAGCTGAGATTGAGTTGGATGCCAATACAAATGCAGTCACAGCTGCTGTACCTAACATTGCTGATCTGGTGCTAAAACCCAAGAAGTAGCGCATCCAGTGCTGGCCTTCCTGGATAGAAAGGATATGTTCTTCCAAACCCCTATTGATCCTGAGGACCAAAACTATTTTGCCTTCACTTGGGACAGAGTACAGTAGACTTTCACAAGGCTGACCCAGGGATATAAACACTCACCCACCCTTGCCCACCACGCACTTGAGTGTGAGCTAGAAAACATTCCAGAAATCAAAAATAATTCCAAAGTAGAAGTCTATCAATACATGGACGATGTGCTGATAGGGGGCCAGAGCGAGGAGGAGGTAAAGGTAGTCTATAATGCTATAACTAAACATTTAACAGGCATGCAAACAGAAGTCCCTGAAGAAAAATGGCAACCACCTTTCCAAGAGGCAAAATTTCTGGGAATAAGGTGGAAAGGCGGAACCTGGAATATTCCTTCCGATACTTTGTCTCACCTGAGAGACATAAAGGTACCCTCCAATAAAAAAGAACTGCAGGAAATAAAAGGAACACTTTGGTATTGGAGAAAGCACATCCCACTTCTGACACCACAATGTCACGAGCTGATGCCAGGGGGTACCAGCTGTCAGGTGCTTCTGTGACTTCCCCCCAATCTGGAGGGGCTGCTGGATCAGACCCAGGGTCACACGCGGCGCTGCCTGAGCGGCCGCTGCGGGACCGTGTTTGAGAGGGGCAGTCAGAAGGCACCCCCAGCGTGCCCACCAGTTGCTGCTGAGACCGATGTTCACTTCATGGATTAACCGGTTTATTGAGGGTTAACACAAACTGAGGGATGAGGTTTAGGGAAAATGTACAAATGGCAAATGGCTACCAGGGATATATCAGGGCAGTCTTGTGTCCTGTAGGGAGGTAACGCAGGAAGTGCTGTGCCCTTAAGGCGTTCTTTCTGAGAGAGGGTTGTGGATCAAAGGAGAGGGAGGAGTTGAGCCCAGCAGGACAGTTGGAGAGTGTGTGTGTGTGTGTGTGTGTGTGTGTGTGTGTGTGTGTGTGTGTGTAGGGCTCAGAGCCCGGCACGCAGGGTCAGAGCCCGGCACGCAGGGTCAGAGCCCGGCACGCAGGGTCAGAGCCCGGCACGCAGGGTCAGAGCCCGGCACGCAGGGTCAGAGCCCGGCACGCAGGGTCAGAGCCTGGCACGGGCACCGCTGACTGAGGCTCAGCCCGGATCCCCGGGCGGGCAGGCAGGGTCCCGGCACCAGGCTCCGTATCAGGGGATCTCCCAAGCAGGAACGTCCCAGCAGCCTCCCGTTCCACCTGCTCAACTCGCCACCTTTTATACCCCCGTGACCCCTGTCCAGCCAGTGTCACTGTCCAGAGCCAGCTGGCACCCAGGAGCCCCAAGTTAGGGCGGTAACTAGCAGGGCAATGGTAACTTGTTACCCATCCTTCCTGCCTTGTACCACATGTCTTGTTTGCTTTCGTTTGCCCTTGAGCAGCAGGTCTGGGTTTGGTCCCTTAGCTGGGAATAATCAGCAGAAGGGCTTTGCTGGCTTAAGAGGCATTTTGTTTAGACTTATGTGGGGAAGAAGAACCGTTTCCCACAGTCTGCTTTTCAGATTCTGTAAGATCACTATGTCCTGCAGCTATTTTAGGTTCTGCAGTACTTCCACTCAGTTCATATTAAAGCAGGTTCCCAGTGACTGCAGTCTGGGAACATATTGTGCCTCACCTGGGCTTCTCTGTGTAACTTTTAATTAAAATCTTCTGGGTAGCTGGCTAAAGTCCTACACTCTTTTCAATCTTTACATTATTAATAGATACATACAAATATTAATATTGTCCTTTTTAATCATTATTCCCTAAGGAACTTTATTTGAGTTATGTTTCTCATTCAGTCCTGAAAGTTTGACTTGGCAGGACAATAGAGATACCAAACTTATGGAGCTGCTGCAATCATCAAGAACCTTCAGGATGGGTTGGAAGAGAGAAACTGGCAGCAGAGCTGGAGCTTGCACTCCGTGGCAGAGGTCCCAGCAGGCACTGGGCAGCTGTATGTGCAGTTGGGCCTGATGGACACAGGAAGGACCATCAGACACATATGTTGCTTCCTGCTTTTCTGCTGTCCAAGGGGGACAGGTAGGACTGAGAGCACTCTCAGGGCACCAGGCAGTGGCACTGCAGGTGGACAAGGTGGACATTACAGCAGGCATGGTTGTGAAGGGGCTGTCTTGCAGAAGAGAGGAGGAAAGCAGCATTCCAGCTCAGTGATACCATGGGGAATGGATGTACTCCTGCAGGAAAATAGACTCTAGTTGATGTGTCACTTAAAGGGACAATATGTTTCAAAGCTGTTGTTTGAAAGTAAATAAGAAGTTTATTTTGATGAAATCACTGAAAACTACATAACCATCTATGGTTTTCTTTTTTGTTGTTGTTGTTGATTAGACAGGATTCTCTAATCAAAATAGAAAACTAAAGAGGAGCTCAGATTTCCACAAGTTGACTAATTTGTCATTTTGCTTGAAAAATTATTTCTAAACTTCTGAAATTTTAACTTCTTTTTGGTAAGATCTTAAGATCTGTTTTGTTTGTTATCATTTCATTGATTATATATTGGTGAAAAATTACTCCAGGATACCCGCCTTATCAGTTCTGACCAGGTCGCAGGGAGCTGATTTTTGCTTCTAAATTTGCTTGAAACTCTGTATGTTAATAAACCATATTGTTTCATATTGTATCAACAGCTGTTGATTAGTCCACCATCCAGTATTGAGCTTCATGCAGAGGTTCCTTGCCAACAGTGTAAATATTTGAATATTGTAAATGTTACATCTGATTCTTACTCATTGCCTGTACTGGGCTGTAATCAGCAAGGTTTTTTTGATCCAGGTTAGAGCTTTTTAAAAGGTATTAGCTTTCACACTCTGAATCACATTACCAATATAAACAAGACTTTTGTATGCTACAAGGCATAAAGTAGGAACCAAACAGTATTTTGGATGCTTTGGTACCTCAGTTACTGTTTTGCTATTTTACAATAACAAGACAAGTAATTGTTCTTGGGATTACGAGTACTTAAAATTAAGACTCTAGAAGAGCATTTAGAAGACTTTGCTCTCGAATTTGCCACAGCTTCTGCATTTGACCTTTAGACAAGATAATTAGGGCTTTACTCTGTGTATTTAATTCACTGTCTGTGAAGTGGTGATAATTTTATCTATGGCCAGTAGAAAGTAAAAGCATTCATGTTTCTAATGAATTTAAATACCTTGGTAATAAAAGACAGTGGAGGGTAAGCAAATCTGTAGAGCTGCTTTGCTGCAGAAGCATCTTGTCTTTTCCCCTGGTGCTACTTGAAACATGTCTATTTTCCTTCCCTACCAGACCTAGTATTTAGGGGATCAGTATGAATGTGCTTCTGGCCAAAATCCCACAGAAAATACACAGAGTCATCTGTAGTCTAGCTCTTGCTCCAGGCAGGACTGACTTCAAAGCTAGATCAAGCTGCTCAGGAGCTTATCCAGGCATGCTTTGAAAAACCCCAAGGATAGAGATTCCCCATCCTCTCTGAGCATCCTGTGCTAGTGCTCAGACACTCTAGTGGAGGTGAATTTTTCCTTCTATCCACAAGGAATTTCCCATTTTCAAACTGAGTGTTGTCCCTGCTTCTTTCTTCATACACCTCTGAGAAGCACCAGACTCCATTTTATCTACAACACTCCTTCAAGTAGAAGAACACAGGAACTGAATCCTCCCAAGCCTTCTCTTCTTTCTGAAGGTATCCATTTAAGCTTTTAGAGAAATTTAAGTGGTGGTGAGGAGTGCTTTTATGTTTGGTATTTTTAGCTCTGATGAAATAAGCTGCATTGAAATTGAACAATAATATAAAATTATCTGCAAAAAAAACCCCACTTTCTCTAGAATTCTGGAAAGAAGTAACCCTATCACAAATCAAAATTTTAAAAAAGTATGGTATCTTAATTTCACTCACAGCTGGGTCACATCGATTTCTTAGAGTCTAACTTAGTAGTTGGGGTCGTTACATTAGCATTAGATTTTTATATTCAAGAATCAAACCAGTATGAAAATTCCACTAAGTGTTACAGATAAATCCTCTCAAGAAAGGGAGTGGCAAGATTGTGGCCAGCAAAGTGACTCACTGAAGACTTACACTAAGCTGACCCGCTAACATGGAGCTTAGAGAATGGGCAAACTATGGCAAAATTCTCTCATACCTCTTCCTCTTCTTCGGTGGCAGAACAGGGACAGTGGAGGGACATAAAACCTCATGTATTTGTGGCCAAGTTCACAGTAACCCTTGAAAACTTATTTCCATAACCTTTCCCCTCAAACTCATGTTTTTCTGAAGTAGCTAATTACTGTTGCATCCTGCCTCCATCAAGATTATGTTCATTAATGTAAACAAGTAAACAATTCTTTGCATATGCTTAGCAACATAAGATAGGTGTGAATTGCAGAGCCTAGAAAAAGAAGACATTCAGTCACCAAACATAAACGGGGGAGAAAATTTTCATATCATGCTAAGTCAAGGAGTGGTTAATAGGCTACAGAAGTACAAATATGTCACCTAGTCTGCCAAAACAGTATTTGTAACCCTTAAGGTACAAAGCAGTCCTTAATTTAATGAGAGGAGTATCTGCTATCTCTTCAATAAATTAGATTAAAATTTACTTCTGAAGAAAAAGACTGAAAAATCTCTTAAGCAGTACTGGGTAGAGACTGCCTATAAATCTAGGGTGCTCTATTGCTAAGATATTCCTTCTGATGCAGCCTAAAAGTAAGATTACATGTATGATGAATCACCTTAAGAAAACATCTACCATTTTTTGGGTGAATACAGGTGATAAGACAACCACTTTTTGCATAAGAAAATTAAATGTGTTTTTTTCTTTCATTTCTTCAAGTGCATCAGATGTAAATACTCCTGGCCTACTGTGGTTGTTTTAAATAAATAATTTCAACTTCTTCCTATCCTTTTAATATTAGTATGGTTTGCACTGCACAGCCTTGCATGGTCAGTGACTAACTTCAGGCTGTCCTCCACCTAGGAAGCATGGAGCTGACAGCTGCAGGTCTGGACAAGGAATGCTTGGAGGGCAGTAAGCATGTAAATAATTTCAACTTCTTCCTATCCTTTTAATATTAGTATGGTTTGCACTGCACAGCCTTGCATGGTCAGTGACTAACTTCAGGCTGTCCTCCACCTAGGAAGCATGGAGCTGACAGCTGCAGGTCTGGACAAGGAATGCTTGGAGGGCAGTAAGCATGTGTCACGATCCGTGACCTATTATATCTCCTTATTGGAGTGTATTAACTTATCAGGATTTGCTGAGAGATCCACACGTGGTATCGCCTCACACAGAGGATACAGGAACTTATGTCCCGACTTTTTTGAGTGAATAACTCGCTCAGTGCTTACTAGATTTCTAACAACAGCAAGGTTTATTGTGGGGAAAACAAAGCAATTTGGGGCAGGAGGTTCAAAAGGAGTGATTACAACACATTAAACATATATGGGTACACCTTAGTTACACATCTTATCCACGTGAGGGAAGCAGAGGGGAGGGATTTGCCCGAATGGCTGGATTATATTTTCCCCTATAAGCTGGGGTAGCCGGAATTGTCTCACCACGGCAGTGCAGGT
>NW_009952435.1:651956-699503 GCF_000747805.2 Chaetura pelagica
CGGGACCTAGTCCTGCCCCTGCTTCTGGCCACGGCTCCTCCCCTGCAGCAGCTGCTCCCCCCCCCATACACACAGAGGGGGTTTCCTGCCATATGGAGACGCCGTTTTAAGTCAGTTTTGTCGGCTGACTCAAAGGACATTTCATGTTCGTGTAAGGAAATACCTGGTCCTTCACAGCATGGTCTAAACCATTTGACTTGTCTGTGGAATAATATTTGCACGTGAGCATCACATAAATTACAATAACAAGAATCAGTATTATTAACGTAGTTGTCAATTCACAAATAGCAAGATCAATGAATGTGTTGTGTGCTTCTGTGTAACAAACAACCTATCTCCTTTTTACTTCTTGGTAGATAAATCATTAAAAAATTATTAAACAAAGAATGTGTTGACATGGAAAAGATGATGTGTGTTTTTGTCCTTCTGTTTGTATGCATACCTCAGTGGTAGATTGTTTTTAGAGAGGACTGTTGCATACCTCAGTGGTAGATTGTTTTTAGAGAGGACTGTCTCAGCCATTTCTGGGGCTGTGAAGAGCAAAACTGACACAATGAGGAACTTCATGTTTGGACATTATACCTCAGTGTTGACATTCAATTCAAATTCTGAATTATACTAATTGCAACAACATTAGATTTCACTAATCCTTGAAATCTGTGATAAAAGCTATGTAAGTAATGGGTAACTTCTGCAATGCTAGCAAAGTTCTAGACTGCACATTCTACTTTATGTGATCACAATCCTATTGCATAAACAGCTTATTTAAGAACTGTATTTGTCTGCAAGTCTGGAAAGATGAGTTCAAAATAGACTTCTGTTATCATTGAGCAAAGTGATAAAAGAAGATTGGGCTTTGAGGTAGAAATTTAATCATCTGGGCTTTTGGCTTATTTGAAGCTTCAAAACTTAATTAAAAACACATATACACAAAGGAGGGAACATAAAGTTCCTTGTTTTGGAGAGTCCTAGGCAGGTACTGGTATATAACCAGCTTCTTTGTTTGGGAAAATGATGATTGCCCTTCATTATCTACAACAAGGGACTGTGCGCTACAGACACTTGAGGATTCCACAGCACTGCTTAGTGATTATCGAGTAATGGACAATTGCTTCTGCTAATGGGTTTGCTTCTGATGTTGCTTTTTGTGTCACATCACTTCACAAGCAGGATTTTGCGATGTTTTGCTGAACAGGAGAAGAATGTTGAATCAAACCTGTCCTAGGATTCTGTTTGTGAATGTAGGGGGTGTCAGCTATCAGAGGAATACAGTTGCCACAGCTCTGCCATCTTCATTACAGAAGGAATAACAGAAAAAATCAAACTAAAATAAAACCCAAAAAAACTCAGAATTGTATAGTTCTACAAGGAATTAATAATTTCTTGACTCTTACCATATTCCTTCTTAATATTTGATATTAAGTTATTAATACTCCATGAGGTAGTTTTCAATTTTGAATGTTATCTTTCTGCACTACAAGTAATTCTCCAGGGAGCATTAACAATTATGTCTCATGTACTGAGGGCTGGTTTTTATTTCCATAAAACCTGTAATTTCTTTCTTCTTTAAGGGATATTGTGTGAAACTGAATTAAATATAGATCATGTATGGAACTAATTGTTTCACTTTCTTTTACGTATGATGGCAAACACTTTACACAGAGATTCTGAAAACATCTGTGTTTCATTTTTTGTTTTTATTGCATAAACACTTTGCTCTGTTTCAGCATGACTGAAGAGATTTCTGCCAGGACAGTTGCTTCATAGAAATAATCTCTTGTTCTGGAGCATCCAGGCATATTTTTCATTAAGACAGCTGGCCACTTTATGTTGGCCTCTTCAGAACTGATAGAGTTTATCCCATGTGTTTGAAGGATCTAGCCCAAGTCACTCTAAGTACTTCTTTATTTCCTGATAATTGTCAGCATTTGCTGGTATACGAAACAAAAAATTTAATGAGGTTCTTTGTTCACATTGTACTGGGTCTGGCAGTGTTGGAGTTGGTTTTCTTCATTACGGCTCATATGGTGCTCTATTTTGGATTTCTGTCCAAAACAGTGTTGATAACACACTCATACCAGTTGCTGAACTGATGCTTGCACAGCATCAAGACTTCCTCTGTTTCTCACACTGTGAGAAGGCTGAGGTGCTGGGGCTAGGCAAGAGCTTGGGAGGGTACACAGCCAGGACAGCTGATCCCAGTTGACCAAAGGGATATTCCTTGCCATATGACATTGTGCTCAGCAATAAAACTGGGGGGACAAGTTTTTCCAAAGTAGCCATTGATCAGAGAGTGGCTGGGCATCAATGTGCTGGTGAGATGTGGTGAGTTGATTGCCTTCACAGCACTTGTTTTCTTCTTTTCCTTCACTCATCTGTATTTAACTTAGCCCACAAGTTTCCTTGCTTTATCCCTTTTGATTTTCTCCCCCATCATACTGGCAGGGTGTGCACAAGCAACTGAGTGGGAGCTTCGTTGTCAGTGGGGGTCAACCCACCATGCCCTGAAATTTCTAATTGTTGTAAGAATCTGATATTGCTCAGACCTGCACGTTACAGCAGGTAAATAATAAATGTGTTATTGCCTGACCTTCTTGTCCAGACTTTCTGTCACTCTCAAAGAGCATCACAGCTTTGTGTGAGAGGGAATGTACCATACAATAATTTGCAATTTAATAGGACACACTCAAATATGAGATTTCACTGAAATAATTTTTGTTTGAGAATAAAATTGAAGAAAAACATTTACAACATTGAAGTTCTGGCTCAGAAACTTGGGCATTTTTTTCCAACCATATGTGTTTTAAATTGGTTTCCTAAACTCATGCTTTTGAGGTTTATTTTTACATTTTTGTTTTCTTTTTCTATGTGGGGATTGAATAGGACCTATAGGAATAGGAGAAATAATGGTTAAAAGTAACTCCTAGAGAGAAATTAAATTGGCAGGATGAACATAATATTTGCAAATATCTTAGACTTAAGGCAAATATGGGACACATTAATCTTATGTCTCATAATGTAGAAAAGATATGTGCATGTATATATGTATGTATCTATTCACATCTGCATAGCTGATGGTTAACTGGAATACAGTGGGATACAGATGGATACAGCACACAGCTATGTGTGAAATACAGCAAACTTTGTACTGTGTGAATGAACCAAAACAGCTAACTCCAAGGAATTTTGTGGTCTCATAAAACTGCTGAATGAACTAGGCTGCCCAGAATCACATTTAAGGCTGGTTGCTGTCTCTTTTGAAATATCTGTGTTTTTACTTGAAACATTTAAAGCTTCTTCCCAGCATAACTATTGCTCCTGAAGAGTTCTTCTGTGGAAGAAGATAACACAAGATAAAGCAGGGTGTTCAGTTAAAGGTCACATTTTTTCATATACTTTAATTTTGCATTTTTAGGAGGTGCTGAGGGTTTATGTTCTTGGGTGAGTTAATCCCTTGATTAGTTGCAGTAGTGTTTGCTCTTTAACATTTTTAAAGTTACCTTTACATTCACAGTTACAGAGAAATATGGGAAAACACACTTAAAATACATTATATTAATCTGACTAGATATGATGATGATGAGAGACCATGTGGTGGCAGGAAGCACAGTGGGGTTTGGCTGAGGACATCATTGCCAGTTTAGCACTAGAGAGCTTTACATGTGTTTAGGAATAGGGAAAAAAGTTTGTTCCCTGCTAGACCCAAGCGACTTTATAGTCCTTCCAGATGTATTTGCAAAGAGCCTTCTGCAACACTTTCATCCACACAAGTACAAGCCTTCATTGTTCTAAAATGACCCCTTAGGGAGCCTGTGGAGGAGGCCAGTACACACATATACACACATCAGTAGCCCTGCGGCCTTTGTTTCCAGCACTCAGATACACAGAATAAGGATTCTGGAACATTGCCAGTCATTCACTCCTACACCAGTGCTGCTCCTGCCCCTCAATGCTGGTACTGCTTTGAGTGTGAGGCAAGTCTGGTTTCTGGTGAGATCTGTTCTGGTCCTTCAGTTCCCAAACAAAATCACTTAGGCCAGATCTCTCATTCAAGTGCTCCATGTACTCTCCCTGCCCAGCTGCAGGTTTTCAGACTTTGGCATGAGCTGATGGGAGAAAAAAAAAGGGTGAGATGCTCTAATAATAAAAAATAATAAGTGAAGCACAAAACCAGAGGAACTCAAAATGAAAGAGGTGGTGCCTGCTGGCAGGACAAGAGTTAGAGCATTCACTTAGAGACCTATCTTCCAGTTTCATTATTTCTTCAAAGGACATGCTCCTATATGTGTAACCTCCTCAAAGGGTGTTTTAATGGCCCACATTTTATCCTGGGTAAGAAATGTTCTACAAATTTCTTTTGATGAACCTGATCTCTCTTGTATAAAACAACACCTCTGGAAAAAACATTGATGTTTGTGTGTCCAGTTTTACCAATGAATATCATAACCAACAGGTTTATCACATTTTTCTCTTTCTTCTGTGTGTTTAATTAATGCCCACTCACGTTCAAGCTATTTCGAGTAACAGTGTTTAGCATGAGACTGAAAGTACTGCCTTCTCCTTGTTCCTGTGTGTTCCATCCCTACAGGGTCTGCATAGGGAATATTTTTTAGAGAGATAAATACATGTTAAAATCTCTCTCTCAAAAAAAAAAAAAAAAGAAAAAAGGAACTTTGACCATGCTGTTCCATCATTAAGCATTAGCTGCAGAACTGAATAACACATTTCATTTCCTTCAGAATGCCTGCAAATGCAAAACCAATTTTCTTTTTCTGTCGAATATAATTAAAAATTGTGGATCATTCTGGGACAATTGAAGCCACAGTAGTTTTTAAAAATAGATTCAGATAAATTCTTTGTTTATAATTTTTGCCAGGCTGTTACTGAATGCACATGGAAAAAGTACTGAATACAATTAATTTTATGTAGACCAAGAGGTACAAAGTCTCTGAAGCTAATTATACAGTAAAATCTTCATGCCAAAAGAAATTAATTCTTTGCATAATGTTAATAGCTGTACTCAGAGGAGTGCTAGTATTTGAAATAATTCCTTCTTTGCACATTCACAAATTCAAGATGAGTTCTAGGTTGATTGTAAGATAATATGAATATTCTGGTCAGAGGTGACCCCAGGTCATCCAATCTAACTTGCTACTCAAATAAGGGTGACCTGTGAGTTCAGACCAGGTTGTTTAAGACTTTACCCAGACTGGCCTTGAAAATGTCCAAGGTTGAAGACTGCACAACCTCTGTAGGCAACCTTATCCAATGCTGCACTCTTTTCATGGTGGAAAAGTTTCCTTATATCCAGCCTGAATCTCTGTTGATTCAACTTATGCCCCCTGGCTCTTGTCCTTCTGTCACACACCACTGGAGAAATTCTGTTTCCATCTGCTTGATGACTTCCTGGTGGATTTTAGAAGGCTGCTATTAGGTGTGTGTCCCACCTCAAATCGTCTTCTCTCCAAGTTGAATGAGCTCCATTCCCTAAGCCACTCTTCCCACGGGATTTTTGAATGTCTCTCTTGCACTAAATGGGCTGAAAACTGAGTGCAACATTTGAGATCGAGCCTAATGAATGCTGAGTGGAAGGAGAATTTTTCTCAATCTGATATGTATGCTCCTACTAGTATATTCCATGATACAATTGGCCTGCTTAGCTGCCAGAGCACACTGCTGGCTCATGTTCAGCTTGCTGGTACCAACATTCCCATTCCTGGAAAGCTGCCCCCCAGCCAGAACATTACTAGCCTGTATTGTTGCAAGTGGTTTCTCCTTCCCAGGCATAGGACTTGTTGAACATCATAAGGTTCCTGCCAGACCCCCTTGCATCCTGTCAAGGTCCTTCTGACTGATAGCCCTGCCCTCAAGCAAGTCAAGGATTCTGGAGTCTGTTGTCCTTCCCAACCACAGGCATTCAAGCTAATGATTTTAGTTTCCATCAACCCTAATTGTGGTGGAACTGTGTAAAAATGGAAAAGTAACTACATGTCATAATAGCAGGAAAAAGTGAAGTAGTGTATGTGAAACAACAAATATGGAACCAAGACATGCTAAGTTAAAGTAAGTTATTGGAACATCTTATCTGGGGACAAAACATGAGAGTAAAACTAAGAATGTAAAAATGCTCAGTTACAAGCAGAACTAAATCCCACATGCTTTTTCTGTGGGATAACGGCCCTCTGTACAAATGGTTTTCATCCTTCACACATGGACATAGACAGGCTGTGAGATATCTAATACCCTCATTTCTGTGATATCAAAACAGAGAACTCCAGGAAATGGCCATTCATTACTGAAGATATTCAGTAATAAAACAAGTAGATAAAAATAATATATTTTAAAAGTAGATAAAAGAAACTTATAAATGATGATTTGTGTAACTCACTAGTATCTATGGTGCAAGTATTTATGTATTATTAAAATAATAACACTATGGATAAGTTCTTAATGGTATAGCAAACAACTTCTTGTAATATCAGCATTAGCAATTGCAATAATTTAGTATAACCAGAAGATTGTATTCTCCTTGGAGGATTCCTGGAAGTTTGATACAGGAACTGAAAATTAATAAGAGAGGAAAATGTGGCAAGAAACTTCTGAAAGGAGCGGTATATATAGGATTGAGCTGGTTGAAGAACATGGTAAATAACAAATTCCAAATGGTATCTACTGGCCAGTTTTCTTTGGAGGACTTCCTCTCCAACAGAATACCAATATAATAGAACTGGCAGAGTGAAAAGTGGACAAGAATCAGCGTCTGTTACCTCTAGTTCACTGTAAGGTTTCATTTTAAGATAGGCTTTCTTTGCAATACTTTTAATTTTAATAAATAAGTATTTATTTGCAGCATTTAGCTGGTTGCTGCTTAAGTCTGGTGTCCCAGAGAATCTGCAGACTTGCACATGCTGAGCTGAGACAAAATACAATAAAATACCAGTAATAGGTAGGTTCAATAAACACTGTCTTGGTAATGTAAATAATTTCTCCTGGGGAAAAAAAAAAAAAAAAAAATTGAAGGGAAAACCTCTGGTCAGTAAGACATAAGCAAAGCAAAGCTTGCTGTGGTATGAACAACTGAGGTACTCACCATTCTCAAAAAAATTACACTATTGTGCTGGGGATGTCTTCACTCATCTTTTTATACACACTCGGTCATTCAGAATGAATTCAGAAATCTCAGTCCTTTAGAATGAACCCAAGAGTTTTAAACTCACCTCTTTCCCGTCCCTACAATCACACATGACATGCTTTTGTTCTGCTCCATTCTCACGCTCCAGTGTAGATTCTTCCCAGTGGGGATCACCAGCTGGCTGGCAAAAATCACCAGCAAAGATTGCTTCTTACTTTTTTCTTGTAAATTAAATCCTTCGTGTTTTTACTGTTAGAGTTATAATGGCTTCTGCAAATGCAAGTTTACAACACTGGTCAACTCCCTCTCCCTTTCTTTGTTCCTTGTTCCTTTTGTCATTAAACTTGTGGAATCCTATCTTATCTTAGATTGCAGTCTTGTTCATTCACTCAGTGTATGCTAAATATTGCACAAAACTGGGACTCAGTACCCTCTGAGGAAGTCAGGACTGCTCTTTCCATATGTACTAGAACTGAAGCACATCTGTTGAAGCTGAATATCACCAGCTCTCCGTTCCCATCCTTCCTTCATGTAATATACCACCTCACACAAGACACATGGGGACAGAAATTAATTAGACGAGCTATATTCAGTCTAGTTCAGTGCCATAGAGAAGTGCCAAATGACGTTGAATTAGTCATTGGAAGCGATCATTTGAAATAACATATACTTAAAAGTTTTAATTTTACCATATGAACCACCAGAAAGAAGGTAAAATGTAACATGAAAAACAATATAGAAATAACTCATCAGGGTGCAAAACTCTTTTTAGAAAATATGTGATGTCTGAGAAAATCCATAGCATATGAAGACTACCACCTAGAATGTGATCTACTGAGCTTTTAAAATATATTTATTAAATAAAATACCTCTTGAATTTTGCTTGTGAAGAGAACAGAAAGAATTATTTCTAGTTTCCTGTTATTGGATTGATATTTAGGTATTTTATTCCTTCCACTCTATGCATCTATGATTGTGTGACTCCAGATGAAGAGAGGTACTTGTCACCATGACTTCAGCCTTTGTGTCATATTGATGACAAAAATATAGAATGTCAGTTTATATCTAAGGTGCTGGTCTGAGAAGATGGATCAGCTGTGTTTGCTGCTTTGGCCAGCCTGCACAGGGGTCTTAAGAGAAAATTCATGCTTGGCATGTGGAATACACATATTGGCACCAACACCAGCATATACACTTCTGAAACCCCTCTGCCAATCAGGAAGAACCAGTTGAACTGGGCAAGGCCACACGCAATGGATGAGATGGCAATGTGTTATACATCTCCTTTACCTTTCCCTGCTTCCCAACCACCTTCAGTATCTGCAGCAGCCTGCTGAGATGCTCTAATGTGGTCTCAGCCTAGCCCTGCTAAGTCAGATGGGCAGTACAGCCAGCCAGTAATGGCAGAATGGGAGAGGTGAAAAGAAGCTCTGACTTGGCTTCTAAACAATTGTCATGGTTTGACTCAGGATCAGCAAGTGAACCAGCGACAACAAAGCTCTCGATCCCCTCCCCCTCCCACTCAGGGAGGGAAAGGAGAGAGATAATGAAGGAGAGATAACTTGCTGCTAGTTAAAAGAGAGCTTACTGAAGAAAAAAAAAAAAATCAATACAAGGAAAATTGACTTCATAGTGGCTCAAACCAGTACAACAATCTTCAGAGCAAGAGGATTAATTGTGGTTGCATTAAATTCAGTATTCAGAGAGAGTCTGGGTGGCTGGCACAAACCAGTGAGTCATGCAGAATCCAGAGAAGGTCAAAATCTGGTGAGCTTGGCCAGAGGTACAGGTTTGCCTTAGAAATGTCTGGGAGAAAGCAGAGAAAATGCATTTTGGAAGATATGAGGGAAAACTGAAGGTCATGGATGCTCACTCAGCAATGGATGGCCTCATACCTCTGCCTTCCTTGTCACCAGACAAGGAAGAAAGAATACAGAAATAATTAAAACAGATACTCTTCCAGCATAAAGGATTTGCAGCATGGGGACTTCCTAGTGCAGAAGTGACTTCTCTGCATATTACCACCCTATAGATTTCTGTCTCACACAATCTCTTCTCCCTTCAAAACTATGCTGTCAAGGAGTTTCATAGTTTGGCACTGTGTGAAGAACCTCCTTTAATTTGTTTTAATCTACTGCCCACTAGCCTCATTTGATGGCCTCTATGTTTTTTTTTATTTAATAGACTTTTTATGTACCTTTTCCATTACCTCAGTCACCTCCATCCTAAATGGAAGAGTCCTTGTCTAGTTGTTCTCATAGAGAGGCTTTCCATTCCTTTATCTTCAGTGTTGACCTGGTTCATATGTTTTCCGATCCTGGCTATAGCCTTTCTGTGGTGAAGGAGTAGGGGAGAAAGTTGGCAAGAAGCAGTTTTAGAACTGCATGTCAGTGGCATAACAGTATGTTTTATTCTCTGTTCCTTTCCTAATAATTTACTAGTATGTGGGTTTTGGCCATGATTCTCATGAAAGACCCAACTGTAATAAGCAAAACAAACAAAAAATAAAAAGCATTTAAAAATATTAATTTCAGAGGGAAAGCAGTATGTTAATGGAATTTTTAGACCAATCTAGGTAATTCCATGAGGTGGAGGGGGGTGGGGCAGAAATCTGTATTGTTTTGTTTCTTTTGTTTCTTGAGGGAAAAGCTGCAAGGTTTTATCCAGGCAATAAGAAAAATAGTGGAAACGGAATTTTTAAACCAGGAAAATAACAAATCCAGAACGTTTTGGGTCAAGAAATGCTGTAGGAAAATCAGATGACCCAGAAAACCCGCAGCTATTTTTTTTCTCTATAACATGGAATTGTGTCAAAATTGTGTTAAAAAATATTTTCTGAATTCATTGAAGAGAGTCTCAAAACCAAATAAATTGAACTGCAGCAGATTTTCTGTATGAGTTTTATGTTGGTTTGGTTTTAGCAATTTGATGGTCAATTTCATTCCAGGACAATCCCATTATTTTTCCATGCCTTTTAATCTACTGGTTTAAATATGTCAGCTTTATGAAAGAAGGTAAGAACTTGAGCTCAATACTTTGAACTGTAACCTGAAGGATGAGCATTTAATCACTTAAATAACCTTAGTAATTCAGACTGATCCCTTTATCTATGAAATAGAGAAAAAATAAATACACAAAACTTCTACCAGCAATATTTTTATGGTCTATTCACTTTTACAGATAATTCTTTGACATTTTTTAATTTTAATCCTCTGAAACTGGGAAGTAAACAACAGCTTATGCTTCTGAAACTTCATTTAGAAATTGGAAATGGAAAAATTTCCTTTAACATCTTGGAACAAAAAAAAAGTTTTAGAAAAAAAAAAAAAGGGGGGCGGGGGGAGAAGCTCTGTAACACCTAACAATTTTCTGATCTACTATACCTTGAATTGTTCATGTACACAGTGTCTGCCTTGTCTATTCAAAATGGGGAAAAAAACATGCTTATATAAAACTCTAAATGACTAATAGAGTAGGTCAAGTTTTATTAAGTGATGCAAGTTTTTTGCCTTTGAATAGCATAGCGAAGAACATTAATCTTCACTTAATGGGATGTTATATTCTTCAGTTGGCCACCTGTTTACATGAACAAGATTATCAATTTTACTTGTGTAACAAGAACACTAATAACTACACCGATATCCTGCCTGGACTTAAGAATTGTTTGGTTTATTCTGCATTCAGTGAGGCAACAAAAATAGGATTGAGCCTATTTTTCACAATGAAACTTGCCTGGGGATGCCTATGAGACACCCAGTGGCACTGAAGGTACAATGAAAAAATCTAATATTCCAATAACCTCTGAAAGACACATCACATTTACAGCTTGATTCTCTCTTCACCTATTATGCTTATGTCAACACACCTCCAATATTTCAGTGAAGATCTATTGGCATAAACCCAGAAAAAGGCATGGGTGAAGACCATCCTGCAGAGAGCACCCTAGTGTAAAGGAAATAGGAGATGCCATTCCCACAATCTATATCTTTGCCTACTGACTGCAGAAGATGCAAGGCTAGTGACACCATGCAGTGAAGAAAAATGGGAGGAAAAACTGGGTGATTTTTCCAGCTTCTACTAACTTCTACTTTTGCTCTGTGAAACCATCTGGGCACAGTAAAAACTCATCATTCCTCATTTCATACTTTGGGGTGGTTTTTTAGTGGTAAAGTCATTCTCTTTTTCTCTTATTCCATTATTATTTCCCTGTATGTTTACTGTGGATAAGTATTGTTGTTCTTTCAATTGTAGCAATGCCCAGAAGCCAACAGAGATCAGAATCTTGATATATTTGGAACAGTATGAACAAGTGGTAGAAGAAATTCCTACTTCTAAGTATTCACATCCCAAAGGGACATACTAAACAAAGTGGAAAGACAAAAAGAAAAATTACTGTGGTTTGATCTTCTCAGAATTACCCAGCTGGGTAGTGGAATAGACAGGAATAGATCAAAAGACTTTGCAGCACAACAGAACGACTGTAGTGAGTCTAGCAGGGGGCTGCTGCAATGGTTGAGGAGCTGGAGAACATGACATATAGTGAGAAGTTGGAATTTTGTTTGTTTATTTTAAAGAGAAGGCTATAGATAGCCCGATTTCTGTGTTCTACCCAAAGCAGTTTTGTAGAGAAAATGGGGTCAGCTAACTCTCAGAGGTGAAGGATGAAAGGAGCAGAGACAGTACAGGCTGGAACAAGGAAAATTCTAAGTGAATGGAAGGAAAATATTCACTTCCACAAGAGTGTTTGATCACTGGCACCTGTCACTCAGAGAGGATGGGGAATCTCCATCCTTGGAGGTTATCAAAGCATGCCTGCATAAGCTCCTGAGCAGCTTGATCTAGCTTTGAAGTCAGTCCTACCTGAAGCAGGGGCTGGAATAGAAATGTCTGGAATTCTCTTCAGTCCTCTATGATTTTTTTTTGTATTCACTAAAGGATTTTGGCCACAAGAACTTTTACTAGACACAACGCTGTTCATCCCCTGAATGCTACATCTGGTGGGTTAAGAAAACATAAGTGCTTCAAACAGGGAACTGGGTGAGAAGAAAAGACAGTTTGGGAGAAAAACAACCATAGACATTTACTTACACTCCAGTAGTTACTCAGTGATTTGATGATCAGATAGAGTTTTCCTACAGTCAAACTCACAACCCTTTTTATTAGCCAAAGGGGATATGATTCTGTGATATCACATTGTCTTGGTGGTTACAATAAGCGTCCCTGACCTTTTTACCTCTCAACTGAGGCTCTGGTTATGTAGATAAGACAAGTAATGGGAATTCCTGATAACTAGGACACAAGCACTGAAGCAATTGCTGTTGCCACCTTCTATTGCTACAACCATTTTTCTAAGGTATCAATGAATCTCCTTCTGTTGTGTTTTATGGTAAAACTTACTTCCTTCTCACTATGTTTCCTACAAGCTGCATCTGTAAACACTTTTTCATTGCAGAATTGGCAGAATTTGAGAGTGAATGTTGAGTAGCTGGAGCTGAAGGAAAATAAATCCAGAATCCTCCTGATTAGATGAAACCCTAAAATACTGATTTATTATTGAGTTTATTTGTATATAAATTGCTCCTCGTACAATGTCCCATAGAATTACAGAACTAGTTATAAGTAGTTATTCCAAATAAAATAGAATATATAAATCTGTATTTATTTATTTGATTCTGCAGAGGAAGATGGTGTATCATTCCCAAAGTAAAATGTTTCTTAGAGAATTTTTTTGGCTTGTGACTTTGAAACACAGTAACGTGTTATTGATCTGTGAACTTCCTGCCTTCAGGTGTTATAATTGCATCAAGTGAAACATTTGTTCTATAATATTAACTTTACTAGACCTAAGTACTTATCCAATATCTGGGGCTCAACACACTGCTTTGTTGATTTAGCTAGAGAAAATAATGACGAAAGGCAGCCTGGCAATTTAACAAAAAATCTCTCAAAATGGCACAGAGTTTTGTATTCTTGCACTACAGAAGTTCTAATTTAGTGTATTTTCTGACAGTTATTTCTCACAGCTGTGCAGTTTTTCTGTGCCTGAGGCAGTGGTTATTCTTTGTTCTTCTGTAACAGTTCTTTTGATTGCCTTGTTTCTCCAGTTAATGGGAAATTAGCTTCTGGAAATGTGTGACACAAGCAGTTAAGCCCAGTTCTGACAAACACTTCAGGAAAACCTGTTATCTACAGGGCAATAGGCTGAACTGCTGAGATACCTGAACTTCTTTATTAGATTCATTTTAACTTCCCTCAACATTTTGACAGTGAGGTGCACTAACCATTTGAGTCTAACTCACAATGGTCCGAAGGCCTAATTCAGGTTGGGGGAAGCCTAAACTGGAGTCAGTGCCCTTCCTGAGGAGATTTCTCCCAAGCCAACCAATAGGCTCCATAAACTATCATAATCTAAGAGGTGGCCCTCTAAAATTCACTTCATGAGGTGCAGGGAACTAACTCTTCAGCAGTGCACAGAAATCAGGATTTTCAGCTTTTCCAGATAATCAGCCTTCCTGGAGAAAGAACTGCATTTGCACACCTGTCATGTTAAGGAGAGAAAAGTAGTGGTATGGGGGGAGCTCTGATCACATTGAAAGATGGTTTAATAAATTTACTGTCAGTCTACAGAGAATAGCAATTACTCTGTTTGGTTAGATTTTTCACCTTCAAATAGCTGAAAAGTTTAAGTATTTTACATAAAGTATTCATTGAATAAGAAACTGGAATCCAAGCCAACTTCTTCTGAGGTGAGAACCACATTCTCTTTCAGATTCAGCAAATTTGGAGAATCACAGAAAATGAGGTACAACCAACAATTTGCTGCCTAACAAGAGAGTATCTGTCTTCAGTAGTATTTAACGTGGCATGGAGAAGCTAGTTTGTCTCTCATTTCTGTGTGTTAGCATCATTTTCTTGTTTACTGTCTGTCCTAATTATAGCTTAATTAGATCTACAAACTGCAGTATTTCCAGAGCTAGCATGAGAAACACCCCTTAGAGAATAGTCTGTAGGCTAGTGGCTGGGTCCACATCCATGCCGGAATGAGGCAACACTCCTGCTCCTATGATGATCTCGTCTACCGTATGTGAGAACACAAATATCATCAGGTTTTGGCCATTCTGAATGCTGCATGTGCAACAACTGCCTGAAGTTCATCTTTGCTCCATAGAAGAGAAGAAAAATTGTTTCTACACAGCTTTAGTCAGGGCTATCTGCTGGCCAGTGGCCCTGAGAAGTGAGTGAGATGGGCACATCCAAAAGATTTTGTGGAGGCATTGGCACTTGGAGATGGCCAGGGAGCAGTGGATGGCAGGAGAAGCAGCACTGTAGTCAGCAGCACGATGGGATGTCCTTGATGTGCTGATTACTCTGCTTGGTCTGCTATAGATCAGAAGTAGTCACTGTACAGGGGGGTGTGTCTCTCTAATGTGTTACCACAGTGGGCTTTTTAGCTGTCAGTGTCAGTGTCAGCCCTTTTGGCACCCAAGGCTAGACTCACAAGAAGATACAGGAGACTAAAAATGTAAAAAACCACACCTTCTGGGATTCATTTCTGTTTCTCTGCCAGGTGATCAATTCACATAACTTTTTAATAAGAGGAAGGTTGGGCAGCCATCCTCAGTCCCACCCCCTTTTAAAAATAGTCTTTATACCTCAGAGGAGAGACAGGGACTCCTTCCAGAGCTGTTACTTCCCCACCATTCTGGTTTCATCAAACCCCATGGCCCAGCTCTCCCTGAGGAACTTCAACGGGAATGTCACTGCTGAGCTGGGGAGGCAGTGTAATGCAATGGCTCAAAGTAGGAGCAAGAGCACTGAATGCTCTGTCAAAATACCAAGTCAGTTTTGTCAGTTATGGGAATTCTTGCACTTTAATATATCGAAGTTGCAAAAGCTCTTCTGTATATGGAAAATTATAGTTCCTTGGAAAAAAAAATAATCAACAAGCCTCTCCCAAAAAAATGTAAGAGGAAAACTGAAGGGAAGGCATTTTGTTGGTTCTTTGAAATGCTAGTAAATCTTTTACTAAAGCAGTAATGGAAAAACCTCAGTAAAATTGACATCTACTGGTCCATGATTGAAGGCAAAAATCTGTTTCACATCCATCAGCAGCCAGAACAGAAAGTTTGGGAAAAGAGAATAAGATCAGGGCTAGTACAAAGTGATACTTTTCTGTCAACTACTAGGAAGACCATTTGTTACATGAAAACAAAATTAATTATCTTTCAGTTAAGACATTATAAATAAAAAAGGCAAACCCAAATTATAACTCCAATAAAAGAAAGAGTAGGAAACTCTTTCAAGGTGGTGAGAAATGCAGCATCCCAAACCTGGTACTTCTATTTTGATAACACATTTTCTTATGCTTTTTTTTTAAAGCTGGCTGTGTTCCAGGATCCCAAGACTTGGATTTCAGTATGACTGGATTCATGGCAATAAAATAAGCATGTTTTGCAATGTGTCACATCCTTCGTGTAAAGCAAATAGACACTTAAATCATAGTATCTACCTTTCCATCTGGTTAAAGGGGATAACACTGCTATTTGTTAGGCACATGCCATTTGGTATCTGCTCGGACTGTTTACGCAGTCGCTTGTGAATGATCCTTATGCTAATCCACTTCATTGAGGGATTTCCCAAGTCAAAGGTTATGTCTGCCTTTTTCATTGTAATAACCTTTGATGGATGATCTTCTGTCGGTTTATCTAATCACTGTTACAAATTATTTATATTTTTGGCATATATAGTTTTCTGGAGCAATTAATTCTATAGTTTAAGTACACTTTGTGTGGAAGAAAACCTTTGCTTTTTTCTGATCTGCAGCTTGGTATATTTTGTTGATGTTTCCTGTAATTCTTATAAGAAACAGTGAATCATTCCCTATTGACCTTTTTTAGGGCAGTCATGACTTTAAAGACCTTGTCATATTGCTTCCCTCAATTCTTTGTTTTCCATGTTGAAAGATCCTGAATTCACTTAATCTCAGCTTTTATGAAAGCTCTCTCATGCATTTGCCTTTTTGTTCTGTGCCCAGCACTTTTACAACATAAATTCTGGATGAAAATTTTTTACATATGTAAAACTAGGAAAATATTTGTCAAAAATTTACCCTGGATAGGCAATATGTTGACCATGGTGACACAAGCAGGGATAACCTCTAGGTAAACCTACACCATTTGCCTGACTGAAAATTCGTTTCTTCCTGTAAAGTATTCTTCAGTAGTTAAAATGTTTCAGAACATGGTCTGGACAAAGCAGCCTTCCCTGCTGCACAGCCCCAAGTCAACCATTCTGATCAGGCACAGATCATGAGGCTGAAGCACAGAGCTATGCCTGAAAAGCATCTAAAAGAATTCTTAATGGAAGCTATCAGAGATAAGAAATGAAAGGATTAAGATAAATTTGTCTGCTTGATAGTGGTGTGTGCAAGTTTTAGGTTTTCTTCTTTTCCATTAAAACAGGAACCTCTCCCAGAAAATCCAGACCTAGATTGAAAGGCACTTCTGCCAGACTTCCATCCAGCTTTCTACTCAAAACAAATGCAACATAGAAGCTAAAATAGGTTGCTCAAGGACAACTCCATACTAGTCTTTTACTATCTTTAATGACAGAAATTTCAACATCTCTCTTGGAAAGCTGTTCTACTGCTTAACCAGCTTCACTGTGAAATTTCTTTCTAGTACCTGAACTATGATGTTTCATTAGTAAGTGGTGTGATAAGAGGTCTGGAATTTTAGATTTTTTTCAGAGGTTCCTTTTAATTGTTCCAAAAGAGGAACTGGGAAGAAAAGCAGTTGTTGTCCTCTTTTCTGTCTTTACCACTGAAAAGACAGTCTCTAGCAGTGAACTTTACACCTGTTTTAACAAAGTGGAGTTACAGTGGTCAGAGATTTTAATCCTGTTTAATCTTTCATCTTTCTGCACCTTTGTCCTTTGATGTAGTACACTCTGGCCCATGACTTCACTTATTTCAGGCTCTCCTCTCATCTCTTCCTAGATCTGTTTCATTCTATTCCTATTCCAATGCCCTTTGTTGTTTTTTTTTTCCCAACTTCAATCTCCCTCCTCATCTCCTCCTCATGCCTCCTCAGCAGTTTTCTATTGCAACATCAGTCTGGTAGAATCACTGCCTCTGCCTTCAGATCAGGTGTTTTCTCTCCTCTCATGCACGGTTTTGGGGTCACCAGCAGGAGGACTGCCATCACAGGAAAGCCATCACCTCCTTCCAATGCAAGATGTTAAAGCCTTGTGGCAGGAATCATAGGTAAATTTTCTGGTCATTTCCTCATCTTCAAGCTCACTTCAGATGGATTATCTGAGTAACTATCTGTTTTGGCATTTGAAGAGGAAATTTAAGAATTTTTTCAGGAAAAAATGGGTGCAAGGATGTCATATCAAGTTTTGATTTGACCACAACTTCTCCAACAAACTGTTACAACTTTTACTTGCATTCATATATAAGATAATATATATTTCTAATATGATTCTTAGACTTTTTTTTTAATAAATTTTGCATTTTGAAAAACAAGATCCCTAAAACTGACATAACATTTTCCAACATAAGAAAGAGGGGAGGGGATGTGTGAACCTTACACAAGCACTTTATTTCTACCAATGTCTTCACCCTAGAAAATGGGTAAGTTCTGCTGATGAAGCAATAGTTATGGCATCTGAATAAGACAAGTATTGTGTTTTAAAAACAGTCTCTAACTGGCTTCTAAGGATCTGTTATGCATCAGTTTGATATCCGACAAGAAATTGTTAATACAGTAACATCATTATGCATCTGACTCTGTGTGTTGAAAAGGAACAGATCCCTGTTAGAGGATGCTGGTGTACAGACTCCTTCCTGCTCACGTGACTATTAGAGCCACCCAAATCTTAACAGCACAAAATTTCAGAGAATAGTTTAGTGGTCTTATGAAGGCCCTAAAGGAAAACTACTCTGCCTAGAGGTACCCTTGAGACTGTGTTTCTAGTGCACCCCTGAAGCAGCTTGTTTCACCCACTACCCAACTAGGCATTGTAATAGGAACAGTCTGTGCTGACTGTTTCAACCTTCAATTCTCTTTGACCTACTTTCTCACATAGTTATTGCAACAATTATTTTCTCATCAGCAACCAATACTAATGGGACTTAACTCTTTTTGACAGTTCTACAGTTTTGTATAAATCTGAAAAGCAGCAACTGAATTAAAAGCTCTAGTCAACTATCACTTCATATAATGACCAATTTCTGAATAAGGTCTTCAAACCCCTAAATTAAAATGTATATGTTGATGACTCTAACTGAGCAAGGAGTTTTCCTAAAACCAAACTGGCAGGGTTTCTTTTTTTGTTATTTCTGAATCGTTTGTTGGCCTAAAAACCTCAGCAAATTTTTTACACCTGAAGTGCTGGCCAGAAAACAATAAACACACAACATTTTTTACTGTTAATTTCTGTTTTTTTTCTGATGTTAATTGAAGTAGAGATACCGTAAGATAACATGTTTAGATAATTTACTGAAGCAGATATTTCAAACAGGAGATAGAGTTGGTGCACATGCATCTCTAAGTCATGGTAATTTGCTCCCAGTTTGGCCTCATTCACCCTCATTCAAAGCCTCATCCACCCTCATATCCCATATGATATTGGGTCACTCCTGAGCTGTTACCTATAGTGAAGCAATAGGATGACTTGTTATACACCCACAGCTTTCTTATTGCCTGACTTTTCTACCTCTTTATGGAAAATAACATCACAGGGCTGCAGGGGCCACCTGCCTGTCCTGGTTTGAGTCAGTATGAAGTCACTTTTATTGATTATTTTTTTTCCTTCAGTAAGCTTTCTTTTAACTAGTCACAGAGCCTTCCAACAAAGGCTGATAAGAGAGGGATGTTTTTGTAACTGCTGGGTCTTCAAGGTCGCACCTTCACTCTGCCTCTCTCTGTCTTCTCTCAGACACTACAGGGAGATTTATGACCCCCCCGTAGGAGGCTGAGTTAGACAGACAGCAAAACTGGCCAGAGATATTCCATTCCATGTATCTACATAAGCTCAGAGGAAGGTCAGAGATCACAGAAGACAACTTCCTTCCTGCTGCTTCTTCCCTTCTCTTCCATCCATGGCCGGCATCCGGGGGGGACTCTGTGCATCCATCACCATCGACCCCCAGGCTCAAGCTCTCCTGACCCTCATCACTCTGTGCTTTCTCCAGCAGCTCCAGGATTCTTCGGGACTGTTCCAGTTGAGGAGATGCTGTGGGAGTTGCTGGGGGTGGAGGGAAGTGAGAGGGGTTTGCACATTCCTGAACATATTTGTACATATTTTCTTTTACCATTAGTGTTTAATTAAAGCTGTCTAGTTTAGTTTCACTCCAGAGAGTCTCTCTCCCTTATTCTCTCTCTCCTTCCCTACCTGGGTGGGAGAGGGAGGGAATCAAGAGCATTGTTGTCTCTGGTCTAATTGCTGGGTCAAACCGCGACACTGAGATGTGACCAGAGCAGGGACAGGTCTACATGTGTGCATAAACTTTCCTTATGGCTCCTCTGCAAGAAGCATCTCTTAGGCACAAATGACAGAGGTACAGAGTTGTGGTTCTGCAAAAACACTTCTCAGCTTCATATGGAAAGGCTGGAATTTTCTTATGCAAAAGTTTGGGATACAGACCACAGCTGAGTGTGGATGATTCCAGTGCGTGGATCTGCATTGGCTCTTTGACTGCTGTGGTGGGTTGACCCCAGCCAGCAGTTAAACACCCACTCAGCCCCCCCCTCTCTCCACTCTCCTGGGAGGTCAAAAGAATACAGAAGGAAGAAGACTCATAGATTGAGATAATACAGTTTAATAGCTGAAGAAAGAGCTTCAAACACAAACCAAGTAAAAAAAAAAAAAAAAAAAAAAAGAGCAATTCATTCGCTGCTTCCCATCAGCAGGCAGGTGTCCAGCCACTGCCTGGGAAGCAGGACCTCAGCACAACTAACAGCTTCTTGGGAAGTGTCCCAGTTTGAGCCAGAACAGAACCTTCTTTTTTTTTTTTTTTTTTTTGAAGTTTTACTTTTCAGTTAAGTCTGTTCTAAGTGGCTGCAGTTTCTGAATCAGTCAGTGTCTGTTTCTAGGACCAGTAGCATCCAATGTTTATGGTTATTGCTGGAGAATGGTGTGCAGAAAGACTCTTACTTGTAATTATTCCAGTAGGAAACCAGGCCACTCCTTGGTTCTGCTAAACTTCACATGTGCTAGAAACAAAAAAGGGGAAAAGTGATCACACATGAGACCATCCTGCATGAAGGATTGGACCAGACAGGTGACCAAAATTGACCAAATAAAGTATTCCATCCCATACATGCCATACACAGTATAAAGCTGAAGGATCACAAGGGGCAAGCTCTCTTTGTGCCTAGTTGGTGTCCTGGAAGGACTCCATCCATTCTTGTGCCTTTGAACCTGGCCCATGTGTTCCCTGAATCCAGTTCCCATCTGCCTCAGGGTCTAGTTTGGACACTTTCCCAGGCCTGCCCTGCAGCCTCAACAGTGACATGAGTGTTACTAGATGGGGGAGGAGGGCTGGGGGGGGTGATGGTGGTTTTGCATATATTTGTATACATTTGTACATATTTCATTATTTTCTTTTTCATCACTACTGTTTCATTAAAGATGTCTAGTCTAGTTTTAATGTGGCTCAGTGAACCTGGGCGTCTGCACCACCACAGTGAGTGAATTAAAAGCATTCTGAGTATGCTGGGGCTAAGACTTGAGCATGCTTAACTTTGTGTCCAATGGAGACTTGAGAAGAGCTGACCTTGGTTTTGAATCATACCAGGTGCACGTGTTCCTCTGTCTTTCCAGACTGAGGTATACTCAGGTATCCAAGCTTGTTTAGGAATGCTAGAGTTCAGAATTAAGATTATTTGCATAACTATTCAAATCTGTTTGTCAAGTTCATTCATTCCGTATTTCAGTCTGGAAACCTTAATCTTCTGGTCATCTACACAGCTCTGATTTGGAGCAAGGCAGATAATTCTTTTCATGAGGAAATATGAGTGTAAAAGATGCTTTCTGCCAAGGTCCTTGTTCTACAGTTTGGTCCCAAATAATTGGTAGATTTTGCTGTTTCTTCCTAATACAATCTTCGGAGATATCCAAGAATGTCTTCCGTGCTCACAGACTTTTGCTATGCCCCTCTGTGCACGCCACAGGCTAGGCATTACGCTGTAAAACATTGAGGTTGGCAGGCTGTAAACTGCACTCCTATGATATGTACTGTTTTGCTCATTAATTTTGATGGCTTAGGATCACAGGAAAGCAACTAGCAGTCCAGAGGGGACAGAAGTCAGAGCCTGCAGTTACAGAGAACTTGCTCTCAGCCAAAAATATGCTGTATTCTGGGACTATGCTGGTAGCCCTGTGAAAAGCATTCTGGGCAGTTCAGCACTGCTAGTTCCCAGCATGGCACCAAGCAATGCTATTTCAAATATAAGAAATTACAATGGTCTATTGGAAGAGGCAGAGCCACTGAACAGGCAAAAGCAGTAGCTTGCCATAAGCCTGGCATGCCTTCCCTTCCTGCGTCAGTCCTTTTCTATAACAATTTAGAACAGAAGCATATATTTGAGAGAAGATCTACTGTGAAGGTGCAAAGGATTCTGTGACCCTGGCCAAGGCTCTCTAGATGATAAAAACAGTGAATACATGAGATTCCATGCTGTCTGATCCAAGAACCAGGCTGTGTGAACAATGAAGGTGGTATATAGGCAGCAAGTTTCAAGTTAGCTGCACACTACAAGTGTACCTAGCTCCTACTACCCTTCAGTATCAAAATGCTAGTCATTGTTTCAATTGTGGTCCTTTTTTCATGAGAAACCTAGGCTATTCATAATTATCATAGTAATCTACAGTACCCGTTCTGTCTACTCATTCTTCAAGTTTATGCAGTGTGTCTGTGAGACACAGTTCCCTGTGATATTTCATAAGTTTTCATCAGTTTGCATTGTATTTCCATGCTTGTTTTTTTAGAAGTATTCAGAAAGCCTGACAGATCCCTGGATGGATTTTCTTTCAACTGGAATTCATACTTAAAAATTTTCAATTTAATTTAAAAAATATATTTAAACATGTCCATTTTATAGTTCCAAGTTCCCTGAATTTCTTGATCAGCCATGGAAGGACATGTATTAGAAACATTGTATTACCTTGATATTTCACATTTAACCAAATGCTTTAGTTTAAATACATTTTGAAGGATTTACACTTCTCACTTGAAATTGTAGATAAAATCATTTAATATGTGAAAGAAGCCCAAAGTCAAATGAAATGCTTTGAAGAAGTTAAATGGTGAACAAGTCTTAGGCCTAAGTTACATACAATTGTCTCCAAGGATACTCCCATTATTATCCACAATTTCACAAGATTGATGCATCATTTTAGTAACTGAATTCCCATAATGATTTAAGATAGTTGCTTCTAACTGTCATTCCTCACTGTTAATTTAATCTATCAGGTTCCAAATTGTCTAGAATAGCAAAGATTCCAAAATATATGCTAAGCTATTTCTACCTAACTCAATTTCTATATTAAAAAATCCCTCAGGTTTCAGTGCAATTACAAGCAGTCTGCAAAGATGTTATTCCTTAAAGCACAAAAAAAAGTTTTGGAAAGATGTCACAGATGGGAGTGAAAAGACTCAAGATTGCTTAAAGTTTCACCATCAAAGATATTAGGAAAAAGTGATTTTAATATAAATTTGTAAAAGCAAAACTTAGCAGAGTTTAATGACAAGGTTCACTCACTTACTGTGAGGAAGGAACATATGAAGGTCGGGATCAAGCCACTGTAATTTTACATGGAAATCAGCAGAAAAATTTTATATAGAAATCAGGGGAAACTGAGTCAGGACTGGGTTGGTGTGATTTATACAGGGATCAGGGAAAGACAATGAGAAAGACTCTCTAGTTGAGTTACAAGGTTCGGAATGAACCCCCTTATTTTCTAGACTCCTTCTCAGAAAGGAGTCTGGGTTCAGCTGAATCTACTCCTAGTCCCAGACTTGGTCAATGGTTTATGTCTACAGGGTTTAGGTGCAGGAATTTCAGTGGAGTGTGTTCACATGTGATTATGGGGCAGGTGTGACTTGGAATAGCAGTAATTTGAGGTTCATTAACACTATTATAACAAATCACAATATTAGATGATGTGATCTTCTAGCAGCACTTAACTAGTCAATAATCAAGATTTTTTATAATCAAACAGTGATTTTGTTAAAAATTTAACAAACTTTTTAAATTAAATCACATGTACACAGACAAATACAAAGGTTAGCCTACAGTTAAGACGTTAAAACATTTCAGTACGAAATAAACCACAAGCCACAAGAAATAAGCCACAAGATTGAATTAAAGTGTATTACTAACTTTTCCAATAGAACCTTGCAAAAAAAACAAATTATACTGAACTGTTCACTCTGTCAGTCTTCTGCCGTGAAACACAAAAAGCAGTGAATTACTCTTCTCCTTTGTAAGAATTGATCTTTCATCATGAAATATGGGGTAGCAGCCTGCTGGGACCCTGGAGAGCTCTAAAGGGCCTCCTTTTAGGATCAATATTTAAAGGGTCACAAGATTATTGACATTGGCAAGTGTTTTTCCACTGTGGCCATAACTCTTGTCAGGTGATGCTGGTAACTTTCAGATTGGGCTGTGGTCTTTGGAGGGGTTTTGGTTACATTTCCTAAACAACAGGTGTTTCAGGTGTGTTTAGGGAGTGCCTGATCATCCCACTCATGGCAGTTGTACCAGGGTGAAGAGGAGCCAGAATGTCTCAACTCACTGCCCCAGCAGGCAAGGTCAGAAAGTGCCAGATTGTCCCAGCTCACTGCACTTGCAATTAAAGTAAGAACAACTTTGGGCCCACTCACTCGTAATTAAACCATGAACAGTGCTGGCTGGTGCTGACATTGCAGTGAGGCCCAGGGATGAGGGGTCTGCACCACCACAGAAGATCACAAGAATATTTTTTTTTTAAATAATAAAAAAACCCTAAATAGAATTATTCTGCTTAAACTGAGTTTACCTAACACTTCACCGAGGGCATGTCACCTAGCAGAAAGTGATTAAGTTCACTTGTTCAGTAACTCATCACCCACCTGTCACCCAAGACTTCATAACAGACTGTAAATCCATTTTAGCTTATTTCTGTTGTGGTGCTCAACACATTGGTTTAAATCACTTTGGGTCCTTAAGCTTCTTAACTGAATGTGAAGAAAAGAGAAGTCTGGGTACATGATTGGCCAGTTTCTGCCTCCCAGCTGATGTGTAGTGGCTTTGCTGAATCACAGGAACATGTTTTTTATATGCCTCTGTTCTGTGTTGCACTCTCTCACACACAGTAGTGTTTGTCACTGCAGTATTCAGACAAGAGGCTTTCACAGATATGTATTCTTCTTTTTCTTGACTATACAGATGTCTCCTTGCAGCTTGGTGATATTCTTACTATCTCCAGCTAATATATATATGCATATGCTACAGTTTACTATTTTTTTGTCTCTCACTTCCCTGTGGGAGCCCCAGGAGTTCCTGGAAACCCATGCTGAGATTCCAAAGTATCTGTGTTTCTCTGCGAGCCATGACATTTCATCTCAGACAGGCCAGCTTTGAAGAAGCCTTTCACCTAGTTGAGGCAAACAAGGGTGATGCAAAGTTAGATTTGATATTCATTAACAAGGATGTGTTACTGACTGAGACAAACATTTTATGGAATATGACACAGATTCTGATGAGGACGACACCAAGAAGAGGGATCCAGGCTCTTCATGATGGTGTGCGGTGGGTGAGACATTAGAGGCAATGGGCATAAGTTAAAATGGAAGATACTCAGACTGACTATAAGGAGAACTTTTTTCATCTTGAGGGAAGTCATGTAGTGGAATACGTTGCCCAGAGGGCTAGTGCAATCTCCATTTTTTGAGATTTTTAAGGCCAGACTGGGTAAAACCCCAGGTAACCTAATCTGACCTCATATACCTGATTCTTCTTTAAGTTGAAGGTTCAACTAGATGATTTCCTGAGTTATCTTCCATACTGAATTTTCCTATGGTCCTACCATCTTATTTTTCCATTACTTTTTAAACAAAATCCATCCTTCAGAAGGAAGCAAAAAACTACATAATTTTTTAGCTGATTTTTTTAATATTCATTACATAAATCCCCCATACAAAGGCCACAGTATTTCACAGACACCTTATTAGTCATTTTCCCCCATGTTATAAAGGTGAAACTGTATTACTATTTATTTCTGTAAATCTGTTCCAAGTCATGCTACTTGATGTAAATAGCTTTAAATGTATTAAAGCAAACAGTTGCTTTCAGGGCTGACCTTGCAGCACGCATCACCTTTTAGGTAGTCTGTTCTGTTACATTTTTTAAGAAATCAGTCAAACATTATGCAAATAACCTTGTGTTTCTGATCATTTAAAAACTCTCAGCTTTGAACTTGTTTTCCCTCTTGGCTTCAGCTAGAGTCTGTTGAAAATGATACTTCAGCTTTCAGAATTTTGATCTTGGCTGTACATGATACTTCTCAAACTTTAGACCGAACCCACCTAATTGTTCTTAAATTGTTCAATTAAACAAGACATTGACTGTTGCATGCACTCTCCTCAAAGGAATTTTTTTTAAAAGGGTTCTGAATTAGTCCTGGGGGTGATCATTACTTGAAATGCAGACTAACTAACATTTATTCTCCTGCTAACAGTTCAGACTTCTAAAAAAGTTCACAAGAGAATTGAACGGATGTACTTGAAGAGCTGACTCTCTGGGACTCTCCTGTCACATTGTCAAAGTACAAAAGAAATATAAAATATGGAAAACTTTATTTTGCTAATTCCCCATTATTCCTGGGATTAATCATATTCCAGCCCAAACTTCATACCCAGTATTAAAAACATACATGTTAGAGCTTTGATTGTTTGTTTGTTTGTTTGTTTTTGTTTGCTTGTTTCTCAGACAGGTCATGGCATGTGAGGTTGAAATTAGGAAGTCTTAATGAGTGTGACTACTCTGCTTTTCTCTGGCCAGTTTAGAATCACTACCAGGAAGCATTAAGAGAATCAAACAAAACTGTTAGAAAGGGGGATACCAAAGAGAAGACATGAATTGGGAAGGGTAAGAATGATTCGGAGATTTTAGAGGGAGTTCAGTGGGAAGTAGAAGATGTCTGTTTCCTGAGAGAATGCAGAAATGGCACAGTACTTGCTCCCACTCTTGAAGCTTAGAAACTTCTTTAAAATGTCATCTTAACCAGTGAAGACAGCCACACTGATCTACCAGAGATGGGGAAAACAAGGCGTTCTCTGGCAAAGTGTTGCAGTAAGCTTGGATGTATGGCATGCCCTTGTGTAACATACACTCTTGAACATCCGAATTGGAATTTTAAGTTTCAGATCTTCTTAGCTTAGCAGCAAATACTGCTGATTATTTGAGCTGGGAATTTAGAAACTGAGCAAAGCTTTTTGGTGGACATATGCCTCCAAGATATACCAGTAGAATATTTTACTGTCATGACCAGTTTTGTTGCCTGTGCAGAAAAAAACAAAAGTGCAGCCTAAGGCACCATTGGAAGGTCTCTTTAATTACTGGCTTTGGTGGAATTTGTTTCCAGAGATGTTAACACAGAACTGGAAATAAAAATGTCTCCTGGCACCACAAGAGCATTTTCAGACTTCACTCTCAAATGTGACACTTCTGAACACGTTGGAGGAAAAAAAGAGATAATATTGTGCCCACCACTTCTGACAAAATGTTATAACCCCAGAAAAACTCATTTTAAGAGACATTCCATATCATCAGCACCTACCATATAGAAGTAAACTTTAATCCCTCAACACCCCTGCTAAACTACCAAGGCACAGTCACATTGCTTCAGCTTCTGCTAATTTATTATCTTTTGTTAATTTCTGCTGTCAGACATAGAGAGGGTGCCTAAGGCTTCTCGGTACTAATCTGCTTAGTTTCTGTTTCTTCTGTGCATGGAGAAGACTTGCCCCTTTCAGACTAAGAAGAAGTCCAGACACAGCCTGTATCAGGTAAGATATCAAATAAGGTAAGTCCTAGAACATAGAGAAAAGCATCTCTGGAAATGTTATAAGAATGCACTTTTCTCCAATATACTGCTGCAGTGCTTACCCAACCATAACTTGATATGTGAGGTCCCAGCTAGCCATGCCTGACATAATTTTGCCTGGTGTCTGCATTCCTGGCTCAGCACATGGCACCAGCTGAGGCAGAACATACTGCAGGAGGGTAAGAAAGGCTCAGAATGCTCCAGACTTCAAGGCAGAAGATGAATGATTATAGTAAGAAGTGGTGAATCAACAATTACAGGAGAAAGGGAAAGAATGAGGGAGAAACAAGTTGCTAACAGAGTAATGAGATCAGTAAAATGCTTTATGGAAATACACACGTTACCCACTCATTACTAAGGTTATCAACTTACTCCCTGGTTCTCTTCACACAGAAGCTGGCAGTACCTCGGTTTGACAGGAAAAGGGAATAATGTAGATACTTTTAAATCATCTCATTATTTTAATTTTTGTTTGGTTTTGAAAGCTTCTTTATGACTTAAACAAATTTAAAAACAGAGAGCAACAGCTATCTAATTTGTGCATAAATAAATATCTTCACTCCTCTGTTTTTCACTAAAAAAAGCTTATCTCTGCATCTCTATACATCAGGTAATATCCAAAGACCAGTAATGTGAGCATGTTGTGCTCTTCTCAGTTATCTTCAGATCAGTTGTAGACTGAATTTCTGATAGGCAAGAACACTGTTTTAGAAAGTAACTGAAGAGATGTGTAGTTTTCTCATATCTAAAACTGTGGATAATATTCTGGAATAAAATACACTGACACAAACAGTTCAAAACAGAATCTGCACTCAACTTCTCACTAATTCTATTGGCTCTGAAGATTTATCTTTATAAATTAACAAATTCAGAAATGCATTACTAAGTTGCCATAATTAGTTTTTGTAATGTTTTAGTTCTTTGTAAAAAACTTTCAGAGGATCAAAAGCCATTTATAATAGCTCAGTTTCAACTGTGATCCAGTCTCATCGATAACAAAAATTATTATAATTAAGAAATGAGGCAGATAACATACTAAATGAACATAAAATGAAACTGATCTAAGTCTTCCTCAGCATACATTTCCAGATTTGAAAGAAGTTAAAGAGCTAAAAAGTTCTTGTCAATGTCTATGTTTTTATTATCTTTGATTAACATTGTCATCTGTTCCAGATGATATGTTACATTCCAATGCCATGAGTCATTGATGTCTATTATCAAGTTATAGTCATATTAGCTCACATTTTACTATAATCCTCTAAACCTAAAAGCAAACAAAACACCCCTTTTGAAGAAGAGTGTGAAACATGCTGCCTTTGTGAACTGGAGAGACTGACAGCACTGCAGCAAGACATAGCAGCTGCATGGCACACTCAGACAAAAAACTCCTACTTGTGTATAGGATACTGCAGGCAGGGATGTCTTTGCAATTTCAAAACTGTTGTTCACATCCTATCTTCTAACAATCTTTTTGCTGCATTGACCATAAGACAAGTGTAGAAGGGTAAGGAGTACATACTTCTCCTGTCTAATTTTGAATACCAGCAAGACTCACTTTCATCACAGGACATGGTGAGAGCTTTCCTGGAATTCTCAAAGGACACTGGCCCACAGGCATCTAATCTGCACAGACAAGCAAAGAGAAAGAGATAGATACCAATAACATTTGATAGGATCTTACCACAGTCTTGCTTGTCTTATTGTTCTGCCTTTTATGCTCATCTCTACCACAGGGACCTGCAAAACTGAAATATTACAATACCTCCATATCTAAAAGAATCTGGCTAATGTTTAGTGTCATAAATGCAAAAGGAATTGAAAATAATCAGTCTGTATCTCAAAATGTAAGTATTTGGTTCACCTTGCTTAACATTATGGAAAAGCAAATGTCATAATTTTTTAATACAGCTAACCAGACATTACCTTACCTCAATAATTCACATCATATCTCCCCACTGGAGAAAATTACACACATTGATCTGCAGTGTGTGAAATGCTTTCATGCATTTTTTAACTCAGCAGCCATTGCTGTCACAGCATGCCCCCTCTTCTACTTCTTTTCAGGACTGAATACAACACATTGTGCTGCTTGCTCCTTGTGTACTCATGTATTCTCATGCCTTTTCTAAGCAAAGTTGGTAATTAGTCTTGTTTTTCATTTACTTATCATTCAGTGGCATAACTGAGACTATCAGATAATAGAAACACTTAATCTGAAAGAACTCTGAAGGTCTTTTGACTCAACCACAATTCCAAGCAAGGCTGTCTTCAAAGATAATGCAGGTTGCTCAGGGTCCTGTGCATATGAGTTTTTAATGCCTTCAAGGATGCTGATTACACAACCTCCTTGAGCAACATATTTCAGAGACTGAATCTTCTAGAGGTGAAGAGTTTTTCCTTATATCTATTCAGAATTTTCCTTTTAAACACTGGCTCTGCCCTCTTCTGTGTTGTGCTTTTAAGAAGAGTTGTGTTCCCTATGCTCTATAAACCTCTTATAGGTGGTATAAGACTGGGTCGTTTAAGCAGGGTGAAAACAAATATAGAAAAATATACTATTTTTTACAATAGGAGCCAGTATTAGTATAATTAATTCTGATTTCACAGATAAGACTTGTTCTACTAGAGTTGGCTTGTTTGTTTGTTTGTTTAGGAAAAAAAAATAATGCAAACAATTATTAAAATAGCCCTTGTTTCTTTTTCTTTTTCATTAAAAGGTCTTATCTTCCTGTATCTGTAATCCTTCTACATATATGGCAAATGTCTCAGAGAGTCTCTCATCCAGACTCCTTGTTGGGCCAAGGTCTAACAAATAGGAAGCCAAAAAAAATTCATTCTTTTGTTTTCAATCTGGTAGTATTTTCTCAAGGGGATAAAATAATTCAGAACATACTTTTATATGCACAGTAATTGATTATTCAAATATATGAAATAAATTTATCATAAAAAAGATTGAGCATCTCCAAACAAAACATATCAAATTTCTCTAAAGAAATTATGCTGCATTATTCAAGTCCTGACATTTATTTTCCCAAAAACTTTATGAGTGTTTAGATACAGGGTGCTACAGGCTTGGTTTTTAGGACTGTTAGTTACAGGGCTATTCTGCAGAACACTTGACCACAGTCCACTCTCCGAAGTGCAAAGTATGCATAATTTCCATGGAGACACCATATATTCTCCTGGCCTTGCTGGAAGAGTCCTCAACCCACCAAACTCACTTCAGATAGGAATCTGCAGAACAAGACATATGATATCACAGGGAAACTCAAATTCATCTTCACCTGGGAAGAGTTTGTCTAAGAGTTTTGAACTCCTAGATTTATTTATTTTCTTTATTGAAGAGAAGCTGCAAAAAAAGTTAAATTCCCATTATATCTTTTTGTTTGGCTGTGGTTTTTTTTCTTGAATCATCTGAAAGCACATACTAAGAGTGAGGATCATCAGCTAAGACTTGAAGATAGCAATATATTGTATCAACACACCTTCTCCCTGATGAGTTCAGTGTGGGAGAACCTACTGCTGAATCAAAAGCAGGTCACTTCTTAGGAAGGAAAAAATACAGCAAAGCAAGACAAGGAGAGAGGCAAAGAAAGTTCCTTTAAGTGATATTTCTGTCTCTCTGGGCTTTTTTATTCTGTTTGCTTTATTTAGCAGGCTGAGAAATATTCTATTCTCTCCAGATGAAAATGAGAAGATAGATAGACTTTGCTAGAATTGAAAGAGGTATTTAATATACTCTGCTGATTATAATCCCTGGTAATAGAACAATGGATTACAGTGAAATGTCTGACTTGCTTTGTATCCACAGAAGTTCAACTTAATAGTAGAACTTAATGTTCTACTGGTAGAAAATCATGTTATACATCCTGAAACTGCTTCCTAAGTAATAGGAAGAATAAAACAAACAGGCAAGCTGTGTAGCAAAATGTTTTGCTCTTGTTTTGATTTTTTATTAACAAAGGAGCTATTCACAATGTTCAGCATAGATGTAACTGCTGAAATGCTTCCTCCACAAAGTGCTGTATGATGCAACCTCCTCAAAAAGTCTTGGAGCTATTCCCCTTCAGTATGCAAAAATGTGGAAAGTGTCATGTGGGAGTGGTATGACAACACATATGTTTCTCACCATTCCTTCACTGTATAGTTTAGCAACTACATAGCACAGGAGACAACCTACCCTTCAAAGTCTTAACTGACATGTCCCATCAAAGTCCTTAATGTAAACAACGTGATCTATTTATGTATTTCATAAAGGAGCTGCAAATACTCCTCCTCCTTGTTCACCTGCATGGTTGCTCTGTGCTGGGGGGAATGCAGGGTTCTGTCTCAGTAGGAAAGGCAGAGGAGCAAACAGTGTAACAAAACTGCTTTAATAATAAGAAGAACAGAAATAGGAATACAGTTAGTGAGTAAAACATACATTTTTTACCAGACAGGCCCCAGATGCACAGACACAGCAAATCCCCTCCATGGCAAGGTTCACTCCCATCCAGTACCAGCATCTTCTTATGCCTAGTAGCAAACACTTGAAAGTCTAATGGTGCCTACATTTCTCAAGTATTATTCCTCTGCTGTCAACAAACATCTGTGGAATGAGGGCTGACTGAAAGAGAAGATAGCACCAGCTGTTGATGTTAGTCTTTCCATTGTCTTTAGAGACACAGGCATGTGAGAGACCTACTTATGATGGGCTCTGTGACCACCTCCTCTGTGATGGGTTCTGTGCTCTTTTGAAACAGAAGAAAGATTTTCAAATGTCATACAAAGGAAATGTTATGAGTAGACTCAAGTGCAAACAAGTTCAAAAGTGTGAACATTAATATTCACTACAAAAACTCTCTTTTTTTCTGTTCAATATCTCATTCAGCACACTAAACTTCACTGCCCTGTGAATGAAACAGGACAGTTCAATAACAGAGGCAGTAGAAATGCCAGAGTTTGAAGGTATATTGTGAGCAAGGCAAAGGCCTGTGTGAGACCACATTGGTCTCCTGATCAAGGCAATTAAATGCTGATTAGTAGGGGTAGTATGCAGCCTTGCCTCTTTAATGTTCCTGTAAGTATGCATGTTAAATTAGTAAATAAAGTTATCTGAAGGTAGTAACTCATTTATGTTTCTCTACTCTTGGATTCCTTAACTGAGGCTGTATTGCCTGATTTAAATTAATTTTCTTGATTGTGTGACTGTACCAACTATTTACATCTTGGAATGAAATTAATAGTGCTGTTTCTCTGAATCTATGAGAGTTCCCTTCCCCTCAGGGGTACTGTGAAGATACAAATCTATCAAACAATCGTTTGTCAAGAAAATATATTCATCATTTTTCATCAGACTGAGTTCTGAATAGTGTATATTTAACAAGGTCTCATTGAAAAAAAAAAAAAAAAAAGAAACAACAGACCATGAAGATGTACTTGCTTAATTATCTCCAGCTAGGCTGTACACTGAAAGAGGCAGGATGGTCATGAACATCTAATGAAGTTCAAAGGTTCATGGTGCACTCAGAGATAGCCATCTTCAAGGTCCAAAATCTCATTATCTTCTGTCTTTGTAATGTCAGTGACAGTTCTTACCATTCCCAGAAGTGTCAGAGCCCTGAGGGCACTAAGAGGTCTTGGTTAATCACACCCTTGAGCTCCATCCATCCCCTCTGCCCATAAGCCCAGGTCCATTTTAATCTCCATCCTGGGCTATTGGTCCTGCTAGTCTGATCTATGTTGTAGGTTTGCTTGTCTCTAGCTGGATCATAGCACACCTGTGACTGGCCATGGACCTGATGTTTGTTGTGCCTGAGCTGTGGACTGAATATCTGGTTGCAAATCAGACTTGTCTTGTCATTCACCTTGAACTTGCTGTACTGGATATTAGGTCTCAAAAAATGACTTGTGGTCAAGTCTACTTTGGATCACAGTACTCTTTAGTGAGCTGGAAGGAAAAAACACTCTTCCTTGAGAGACGCATCTGTCACATCAAATATTATAGTAAACAAGAAGTTCTAGATTAGACTCCTGAAGATAACCAATAGAAGTCAGGGAGGGAGGTCATTTACTTTTGTGGTTTTGAAGGAGATTTTGAACACTGTATTAAAATATGTTGTATGAGACTGAAGTGTATTTGAGGCATAGAAAAGGCTCCAATCCACGCTTTGATATAAATCAATCACATAGTCTTTTGTGCTTCAATCATTACAGATTCTAATTAGCTAAACATAATTAATGGAATTCTTATTTTCTTAACCTTATATGAACACTTATTCTATGTAAATTCACAATTCACAACAGCTGCAAATTCTAGTCAAGTGACTGTCCATAAGTCAGCTGGAACAGGAAGTGTAGTTCTTGTACTCTTTGATGGGTAACCTTGTTCTTATCAGATAGCTTGAACAGTGGACCGTTAAAAATTTATTACTCCCTGCAGAAACCTGGCTGTGATAACAACAGAAGGCAAAAAAAGACATCTTCCATAGCCAACAACCTAAATATTGTTGTCTTTTATTTATGCAATTCATGTGAATCCTTCCTTATACACAAATAAATTCTTCAAACTGAGGAAGAAAACAATTATGTTATTCTCTTATATTTTGTTTGTCGGATTTTAAAAAAGGCAAAAAACCACCAGAAATTTTGCTAAAGAAAGCAAGGTAGTTTCTATCAATCCCTTCTGTGAAGGCAATAGTCACAATCAGAATAGTTCATAGGATTCTTTTATGTGAACTGTATATTGACATATAATTTCTCAATTGTTCAAAGTAAAAATAGCAGTAAATAGTGAATATCTAGCATGTATATAATATTTATCTACAGATTCTTCCAAATTTCTTTGGCCAGTACCTCATAAAATTCTCAAGTAGGTTTGTAAGAGATTATGTCATTATTTTCTGTAAAGCTCAGAAAAGAAGATACCAGATACCTTCAGTTCACGGGATACTATTCAAAGAATTATAGAATATTTTAGGTTGAAATCGACCTCAGAGGGTCATCTACTCCAGTCTCCTCCTCTAAACAGGACTAACTTCCACATTATATCGGGCCTTGTCTCATTACACTTCAGAACTCTCCAAGGACAGGTATTTCCCAGGAGTCTGGCTCCATCTTCCCTTCCATGCTCTTAGATAAAGGAAGACTGCAGTGAGGTTTCCACCTCCCCTTCCAACCTTCTTCTTGCCAAACTTATAAACCCAGTTACCTCAGCCCTTCCACATACAGTACATTCTCCAGCCTCCTAACCATCTTCCTCGTGAGACAGCAATTGTAGGCAATGGCAGTCTAGAGTGGCTGAATGTCACTATCCTGAATAGCCAGCTCCCTGTCCACACTTTGATAGACTAAGAAGACCTTCATCACAACAGCAACTAAAAGGTGAGCCACTGGATGCACAACCAGAGCCAAACCGTTGTCACATGCTGAGAAAGTGCAAGCAAGGCAGTAATGTAATGTGTGTATATATATACATAATATTTTTTTTTCTTACATATAGATATAGAATTTGATATTAAAATACCACTTTGCATTCAAATAGCAGAAGCAAGAAATAAAACAAGCTGCCCTTAATGTATTAGAAAATTGCAGAAGGTACTTTAAGGAATACCCCATATCTAGCTTTGAAGTTAGCCCTGCTTGGAGCAGGTCAATCCAGATTATACCCAAAGAGCTCTTCCAAATTAAATTACTCTAGTTTTATTCTGTACCTTGAAGCACTCCAGAAAATTCTACACCATACATAAAAAAAACATTATCTGTAAAGACATGAACAACAGACTGACTGGATGAAGGCAAGAACTCTAAAAAACTTTTTTAAATGAAGATAAGAGACTATATAGTTGACTCCAACTTTTAGAAACCATAAGATGTTCCTAAAATACCCATTAACCTGTTACTTAAAGTTCCTTAATGCTTGGTATTCCCTGAATTTTCACTCCAACTCCTCTCTCATTTGTGCCCATGCCTCACTCCCTCCACTGCTTCAGCAAAAATATCCCTTCAGAGTGACAAAGTAATAATCTCTTCCAAAAGGGCTTCCCAGTCCCTGCTAATTTATATCTTAGCTAAGAGCTCTGGATCCCCCAATTAAGCCCATTCTGTCTGCTCTCTCCATAGCTTGGTGAGTTTATTTTGTGCGATACAAAACAGATTCTACAGAAAGAAGTAAACAAAGACCCTTTAATGCTGTCTGAACTAGACTGCGGGTTGTGGTATTTTTCTGAACTGACTGAAACCAGAATTGAAGATGTGATGGTTGTATCAGTGGGACCAGTATATGTAGGAGGTGTCTCACTCATTTTTGGTATGAAGTGGTGAACTAGCACACATGACTTGACAGGAAAAAAAGTAACAGAGCATAATCAGACGTTCCTCCTCTGGGGGCAGGTCCAGGGCTTAACTACTGCAACAGGCAGAATTTAAGTCTACTAGATTGAACAGTAACTCACTCTTGGGACATAGTCTATTTCCACAGGAATCTCACACAAAATAAGTAACTGGGTTTTTTCTCCTGTCTAGATAGGAAAGCTAATTGCACTTTGTAAGCCTTCTTAACACATGACGTTTTATCTTCACCTTCTCTTTGTTTCCCATTTATACAACAAAGGGATCTAGATTGTGCAAGAAATCTGTGGCAACCAAATGCAAGTTTGTCAGCAGAACACCACTAATGTTGCAGCATGACAGTCATCAATATAGGCATGGCCAGATTGGGTCAAACCTGAAATACAACTTGGTCCTGATTCCAGTATCCTGCTTCTCCTGACCAAGAGCAGCTAAAGGACTGAGCCTGCACCCCTCATGTTGCTCCGTTTGTTTTTTCAGCCACTTCAAAGCATTGAGCTGACATGGAAATATCTTTTGTAAATACAAATTCTCACTCCCAGGGGATAACAGTCAGCTCAGAGTCATTATTTTTACATGTGTAATTAGGGTTATTCTTCCCCTCGTGTGCATCATTTCATGTTTACTAACAAGAATGTCATGATTCATTGTAGTGCACAGCCATGACGAGCTTCTGCTGTTGTAAAAAAGTGGGCCCTTTTTTACCACCCTGCTGCTTCAGTATCAGCTGCAAACTTTGTCACCTCATTGTTTGCTTCTTTTTTTAGCGTGTTGACGAACACGTTGAACAGCACAAGCGTAAGTCCAGATCCCCAAAGAAACTCGGGAGCTGTGGTGATGGAAGCAAGCAGCCACTATGAGCCAGAATTAAATCCTGTGCTAATGTGTAATGGATGAAGCATCCAGCCAGCAAATAAATGCTTTGCACAGAAGTGCTTCATCTTTCAGTCCTGATCCTGAAGGGAGACTTACAGAACACTGTACACAAATGCACCTGGGAATTACATGCATAACACTAGGACATCAAAATCTATGTATTCAATAGAGACACTTTTTATGGCACATTATAGTCAGTCCCCTTCTTCACCCTCCAACATTTTTGTGCTCCACAGAATGCAAAACCTCTCTCTCCTTCTTTCTTTCCCCCCATGCCCTAATATCCTACCTGCTCTGAAGACTGCGGACACCTTTCCCTGTGAAATTATTCTGATAGGTATTCCTCAGAGGAAATAATCTAAATCCCTAATTATGCCTGACTCCTACTGTTCCTGGAGAAGGGACTGACTACTCAAAACTTGTCTCCTTTTCTCCTCATTGTACCACTTAGTCTAACAAGATATTGCTGCCTTTAGACCTTATCCCAGTATCTTTAAGCCATCATGTTAATAATACAGTTCAATACTGGCTATACTTGTTTGTTGTTGATTTTGCAACCTGTTGCAAAACCTGGTTGCAAAATCTGGTTGCACAGGTGGTGCAGCCAGATTGCCAGATCTTGAGTCCTGAATACCGCCCTAATAATTCCTCAAATATGTTTACACTGGGCAGTAGCCCAGTGCAGTGCAAGATTTCAGGCACTGTTCACAGGCTATGACCTTGAACTTCTGATATACTTCCAGCTGTCTTGTGTACATCTGTAAAAGTTATCATCTGGCTTAAACCTTTGGTCATCAGGGAATATTAGGTCAGCACTCAGCACCAGAACCCAGACTGTCAGGGATCCAGTATATGGAAATTCAGTAGAACAATCCTTAGATTTTCTGTCACTCCCATGAAAATCTGTCAGATGAAAAGTGCAGGCATCCTGTTTCTCGCAGGCAGGGAATGAAAATGGAAAACAATACTCTCTTATTTGATATACTGAAAGGCACAATGGAGCAAGTTCCATATGTTCTTTATGCAGTTCATTTGTTTAATGGCCTACAAAGAGCTGCAAAGGGAACATATGACACAAAGGATGCTGACCTCGCACGCCCTTTCAAAAAAGGTCAGAGTTTAAACAAATTTATTGTGCTTTTTCTTGCCTACCTTCACTCAGAAGAAATGTGAATGCAATAAGCTGCCATGGCCATATTCAGGTTACACTCCAGTGACACAAGTGCCAGCCAGGAACTAAAATATGCACAGCAACAAGCCAAGTGCCTTCCAGATTCACAGGAAACTGCTGTCCAGACAAATGCCTATTTCCTAGCACAGTCTGAAACTAAATGAACTGTCATTAGGGAACATAATATCGATATAGGAAGTATCCATGCACAAAAATTTCCCCCATAATCTATTTTATTCCTTATCCCTTTAAATTGCTTTAATGTTTGGGAATTTCAGGTTTTAACAGTGACATGAAAACAAGTAATAAATTGCTCTTAAGCATTCAGAAATGCAGAAATTAAGGACAGATACAAAGGAAAGTTCAAAGGTCTATCATCCTCTCTAAGCAGAATTTCAAGAATGATGCAAAAAAAGGATGAACATTGAATAGGTACTGGATCCTGAGCTGGAAGTCTTTGTTCTATTATGCTTATGTTGTTTTACACTCTTTGCTCACTTAAATGGCCTCTACGTGCCCATGAAATGAAGCAAGAAAATCAGTCCTGTGCTGAAGGACTTCTCTCAAAACTGAAACCTGTTTCTTAATTTTACTGCCCTGAACAATATAACTAAGAGTTGGGTTTCCTACTTGTTTCACTTTTCAGCTTCAAATATCATTTATCTTCAACAGGCAAGTTTATTCATGAATGACATCTTTTGTTTCCTCACCTGTAAAAATAATTTTACAGCTAAGTGCACTTTAAGACAATATTTAGACAACTAGTAACACTGATAACATAGAAAACTGTAAAAAGCCACAGTCCTTGATCAAACTGCTGAAAGCAGTTTCACTAGGGTGGGATCAAAATAGTGTGGATTAGAGGGAACTCACTTCCCATTAGCCTGCTTCTCCAGCAACACTGCCAATTACCTTGTTGCCAGAACAGAGGAACAACTCCTTTCCAACTTGCTGATCCCATGTCGTAGGTACTGAGAGCCAGACCATATGTGTCTCCCAGCAGTTACAGCTTATAGCAGTTCATATCAGGCATAGAAATAATAATTAGTGTGATAAACTTTTAATACTAACATTTATGGAACTTCCACCATAGGAAAGATCTAGGGATCAGAGAGTTTTTCCTTCTTTCCTGATATGCCATTTGGAGACAGAAGGAAAAAGAAAGTGAAAAAGGACACAAAATTTTAGGAGAGAGGGGGATGTGATGCACCTTGCCTTTATAATTACTTCCTGCCACAGCATCCTCATTTGGAAACTGAAAATGAGTGCAACAAACAAGACTGTCAGATGATCTGGATTAACATGTGCAGAAGGTCACGATCAATTTCCAGCTAGAAGATGGTAAGGAGTGAAGCAGAGGTTTGTACTGTGCCCATGTTGTTCAAGGTTTTCATCAGTGGCTTAGTGCTGACAGAGCCCACCTTCAGCAATACCTTGGAGAACACTGACCTAGCAGTATGGTTAGGACTGTTAGGAGAAGGGCCATGAAGATGATCAGAGGGCTGGAGCATTTCTCCTGTGAAGACAAGCTGAGAGTTGGGGTTGTTCAGCCTGGAGAAGAAAAGGCTCTGGGAAGACCTTTTGTACCTGAAGGGAGTCAACAGGGAAGCTGGGGAGGGATTTATTTATTTTTATTTTTTTTTAAAGGGCATGCAGGGATGAGGGGTAATGGTTTCAAACTGAAAGAGGCCAGACATCAGGAAGAAATTATTTCCTGTGAGGGTGATGAGACACTGGAACAGGTTGCCCAGGGAAGTTGTGGATGAACCCTCCCTGGAAGTGTTCAAGGCCAGACCAGAGGGGGTTTTGAGCAACCAGATCTAGTGGGCTGTATCCCTGCCCATGCAGGGGGATTGGAACTACACAATTTTTAAGGTCCCTTCCAACACAAACTGTTCTATGATGCTATGATTTCCCAAATCAAGTAGCCCAGGGGAGAAATGCTGCTGCAGCTCCATCCCTGCAACACTAACCAGCAGCAAGGCTGAGCATGTATTGGCCACAGACACATGTGCACATGCACATATGAACAACACCTATATACATACATCCAGCCACACAGATCAACTCACACACATTCAGCCCCCACACAAACACAGATAGCACCAATGGCCTGGTGCTGTTCCCCTTTCTGTCTGAGGAGGATTTCGGAATGAATCATAGAATCACAGAATCCTAGGGGTTGGAAGGGACCTCAAAAGATCATCTAGTCCACCCCCCCCCTGCCAGAGCAGGGTCACCTAGAGTACATCACACAGGAACACATCCAGGTGGGTTTTGAATCATAGTAAAAAAAAAAAAAAATGGATATTCACCTTGAACCTCCTATGCTCCAATTTACACCCATTACCCCTTGTCCTGTCACTGGTCATCACTGAGAAAAGCCTAACTCCATCTTCCTGACACTCACCCCTTACATATTTGTAAACATGGATGAGGTCACCCCTCAGTCTCCTTTTCTCCAAGCTAAAGAGACCCAGCTCCCTCAGCCTTTCCTCATAAGGGAGATGTTCCACTCCCTTAATCATCTTCGTAGCTCTGCGCTGGACTCTTTCAAGCAGTTCCCTGTCCTTCTTGAACTGAGCTCTGTGCTGGACTCTTTCAAGCACTTCCCTGTCCTTCTGGAACTGAAGGGCCCAGAACTGGACACAATACTCCAGATGCGGCCTCACCAATGCAGAATAGAGGGGGAGGAGAACCTCTCTTGACCTACTAACCACACCCTTTCTAATGCACCCCAGGATGCCATTGGCCTTCTTGGCCACAAGGGCACATTGCTGGCTCATGGTCATCCTCCTGTCCACCAGGACCCCCAGGTCCCTTTCCCCTACTTACCATAGCTCACTGAAACCAGATAGCATCTACACCAAATATTACCGAAACATTTCAGAAAGCAGAAAACCAAAGATGATTGCTCAATAAGGACTCTACGAACTTCATAGTTCTAGTAATCCTTAATAAACCCACACTTAATCCCCAGTCCATTAACTGTTGGCCTAGCTTAAATCCCTCTTTCCTCATAATTGATACTTCTTAACTTGTAAGATTCACATCTCAAAATCAGAAGTCAAAGTAGAAAACTAGTATGACTTATAACTTTTAAGTTTATACTGCTGGGCTCATCTACAGCCTCTTGAACATTAGATACAGATAAATCACCCATAAAGCAAAAAAGTAGATACTAAGTCACTCTCCTGAACAGAAGTCAGTTAATGGTGACAGATAAATGTTGCCATCTACAAAAAGTTTTCACCTCCAGTGTTCCCCCAGATTACCTTCTCTGTTTCTCTTCCAAATCTATCAGTCCACTGATAGCAACATGCCTTGGTCTTTGTTTCCAACATTAGACCAAATGTATAACTTATAGAATCATAGAATCATAGAATCATAGAATCTTAGGGGCTGGAAGGGACCTCGAGAGATCATCTAGTCCAACCCCCCTGCCAGAGCAGGGTCACCTAGAGTACATCACACAGGAACTCATCCAGGTGGGTTTTGAATGTCTCCAGTGAGGGAGACTCCACAACCTCCCTGGGCAGTCTGTTCCAGTGCTCTGTCACTCTTACAGTAAAAAAATTTTTTCGGATATTCACCTTGAACCTCCTATGCTCCAATTTACACCCATTACCCCTTGTCCTATCACTGGTCATCACTGAGAAAAGCCTAACTCCGTCCCCCTGACACTCACCCCTTACATATTTGTAAACATTGATGAGGTCACCCCTCAGTCTCCTTTTCTCCAAGCTAAAGAGACCCAGCTCCCTCAGCCTTTCCTCATAAGGGAGATGTTCCACTCCCCTAATCATCTTCGTAGCTCTGCGCTGGACTCTTTCGAGCAGTTCCCTGTCCTTTTTGAACTGAGGGGCCCAGAACTGGACACAATACTCCAGATGTGGCCTCACCAATGCAGAATAGAGGGGGAGGAGAACCTCTCTTGACCTACTAACCACACCCTTTCTAATGCACCCCAGGATGCCATTGGCCTTCTTGGCCACAAGGGCACATTGCTGGCTCATGGTCATCCTCCTGTCTACCAGGACCCCCAGGTCTCTTTCACCTACACTACTCTCCAGCAGTTCAGCCCCCAACCTGTACTGGGACATGGTGTTGTTCTTCCCCAAATGTAAAACTCTGCACTTCCCCTTGTTGAATTTCATCATGTTTCTCCCCGCCCAACTCTCCAACCTATCTAAGTCTCTCTGAATGGCAGCACAGCCTTCTGGTGTGTCAGCCACTCCTCCCAGCTTAGTGTCATCAGCAAACTTGCTGAGGGTACATTCTATACCCTCATCCAGGTCGTTGATGAAGATGTTGAACAACACCGGTCCCAGTACCGACCCCTGTGGGACTCCACTAGTCACACACCTCCAACCAGATTCTGCCCCATTGACTACAACTCTCTGACTCCTTCCTTTCAACCAGTTCCTAATCCACCTCACTTCCTGGTCACCAAACCCATACCTGATCAACTTTTCTACAAGGATGCTGTGGGAGACGGTGTCAAATGCTTTACTGAAATCAAGATAAACCACATCTACCGCTCTACCATCATCTATCCACCTAGTAATTTCCTCATAGAAGGCTATGAGGTTAGTCAAACATGATTTACCCTTGATAAAACCATGTTGACTGCTCTTGATGACCCCCATGTCCTTGATGTGCCTGGAGATAGTGACAAGAACAAGTTGTTCCATCACCTTTCCAGGGATGGAGGTGAGGCTGACCGGTCTATAGTTACCCGGGTCCTCCTTCTTGCCCTTCTTGTAGACTGGTGTGACATTTGCTATCCTCCAGTCCTCAGGCACCTCTCCTGTTGCCCATGACTTACTGAAGATGATGGAGAGTGGCCTAGCAATGACCTCCGCCAGCTCCCTCAGCACCCTTGGATGCATTCCATGGGGACCCATCGATTTATGGATGTCCAGATTACTCAGCTGATCCCTAACCCAATCCTCATCTACCATGTCAAACTCCTCCTTTATCTTGACTTCTTCTGGGGCTATATGAATGAGACGGGGAGGACCACATGATTACTGCCTACACTGCTTGAAGAGGGGAACTATGAAGTCAAGTAGAAAAAGATGTCTCACTGTAGTGCCAGGTAATATAATGATCAGGAATAGCTGCATTAGGCAGCCTGCAGGGCTTCACCAGGAGAGAAATGCAGCACCAGAACAGGTTGCCCAGGAAGAGGTGGAGAATGCACTGTTGGAAGCTTTCAAGCTGTGGCTAGGCAAAACCCAGGCTGACACAATCCAGTGTTGTCCAACTTGAAAGAGGAGGTCAAGGAGCAACAAGCCAAGAGCTGCTCTGCAGCCCACAGGGAAAGGGCTCACCAGCCTACCAGCTCCTGGTTCCACAGTGTTAGGGCAGGTTAGCAGGGACAGCCAGGTTCTGCCAAGAGTCCGGGGTCATATACAGCAGTAAGACAGGTCCATGATCAATCTGGGAATGCAGCCAGCATGGCTGCAGGGATGGGCAGATGGGCAGGGATGTGGCTGGAGACCAGGTTCTCCTAGAGTACAGCTCAAGCAGGGGCTGAGGGTTCCCAGGCTCAGTTTGAAACGGGGCTCCAAGGCCATGGGCAGGGCTGGGGGAGGTCCCAGGGGGGGATGATCAGGGCCAGAAAGCTAGGCAGTACCCTCAGAGCTCTGGTGGGATGTTGAACTGGAACCCTCCAGAGGTCTTGTCTGAACAGCATTTCTATGGTTCTTCAGATGGTGCTCAGTTGATTGGGGGTAGCAGCTACATAACCTTCATCACTGTTTTCCCAGTCTGTATTACAGGATCCATGGAGCATGTCAGAGAACTAAATTTCTCTTACCTATTTTCCCCTCCCCCAAGGTAAGCTGAGAAGAGCAGAGAATCTGTCTAATCTGATTTTCATAAAATGAATCTGATTATGAAAATGGAGAGTGCTTGCTAATGCAATCAGCGTTTCAAAATATGTATGATTTTAATGAACAAACCTGACAAAAGTTTCCTAATTATGCATTTAACCATGCATTCATCTTCAACTTTCTGTATTTCTATAGTGTCTGCAATGCATTTTCTGTGCTGATATATGTATTTTCTGCTGTATTGCATCTTGGTTTTTTCTGTGAAGCAAAAGCACTTGATCATCCAGTAGTGAGAAATGACAGCAGTATCAATTTAATTTTTCATACATAAACAAGAAGCAACTAGAAAAAAAAGAAGGGCCAAGTAAACCAAGTGAAGAAGTACACTTTGGTTTCAGCATGAAGATGGTACACAAATAGGCAAAATAAATACTTCTGAGTGATGAACTACTAAAAATTATTGTGAGAGAGAAGGGAATTAAAACTAACTATGAGATGTGAAAGCTAGATCTGTAGTGGTGTGTGAAAAACCTGGCATAATGAGGGGCAGAAAGAGAGACATAAGGAGAGCCAGGCAAGTTCAGCACTATGTGAAAAAGGAGGTGTATATGAGATATGCCAAAAAAACCTACTGTGCTGCAGGGAGGAACACATTCAATGAGAAGCTAAAAAGCAATGAGATGCAAAAGAGAAAAAAAATATTTTCTGAGGAGATACAGAATGAAAGGTGATATATTAAAGTGAACGTGTATAACAGTGAAAAGTAAAACCTTGAAGGCCATAGGAGAGTGGAAAAAGGCATGATGAAATGGAAAAAACATCATTATATATAAGTATGTGAAAAGAGGAAAAAGTGAACGAACTGCAGAAAACATCCCAGACTGATGTGCAAAAAAATGTGTAAACAAGAAGAAATTCAAATAAAAAGATACATAAAGTTATACAAAAGAGGAAACAACTGCTTGGGAAAAAAAGATATTCAAAGTAAGGTGATAGAAATAAAAGATCAAAACAGAGGTAAAAATTAAAAGCTGTAATGTGATACCAAAAAAAAAAAGCACGTGTATTTTGAAAGTAAAAATTAAATACTGCATCACAGTGGCAAGTGGGAAATAAGAGATGCAAGAATACATACAAGGGGTTGTGAGTGCATTTGGTAAGAAAGTTAAAATAGATGTAGAGCTAGAGGGAAAAATCATGTGTTAGAGATGAAAATGCATACTTTAAGAAGTGAAACACTTCAATGAGATGTGAAAAGAAAGACATAGTAAGATGAGCTATTTAAGACCTAATAATTTGTCAAAAAATAAAAACAACCTGCAGTAAGAATATACACAACAAAAATAAAATCTGAAAAGTATATAATGAGATTATAGAGAAATGGATGTTGAGATGAGCAAATACCACATCTGGTGCACATGAAGCTGCTCAAAACCACAAACACGTACTCTAAAGTGGAAAAATGAAGTATAAGCAATGCATAAAGACATGTAAAATGGAAATGTGTAATGGTGTTTTAAAGATAAATGGCAAACAAGATGTGAATAGTGGAGCTGCATAATGAAATGTAGAATAGTTATGAGCATTACAAGAGGAGACATGGAAATCTAGAATGGATGATGGTACACAACACAGAATGTAGTGTATGAGCTAGAAAAATCAAACCAGGTGATTAGTTCAAGAACACTTCTAAGAAAAAATTTAGCTTGTTGAAAGACAAAATAAACATTCATTCTGAAAGGCGAAATTCATAAGGAAATACAAAAATAAAAACACATAAATAGATAAAGAAGAAAAGCATGAGAGTATTCAAAATCATAAATGTGTCATGAGCTACAATATCTGAAACACCATTAGAAATAAATCAAGATGCATAATGGCATGCATTAGGGAAAGTGCAGAAATAGCTTCGAAAAAGGAAACACAAAATGATGCACAACCTGAAAAGGAAACATGAGGATTTTCAGATATGAAAAATATATGCTGAGAGGCACCGCCATCCCCAAGTTTCAAAAAGCATAAAAGTGGAAGTTCATTATGCATTCTGTGAACAAAAGGCTAGTAGGAGCTACAAATGAAATTTGCAAAATACCGTTCAAATGAGTAATGAGATATTAAAAGTATATGTTTAGTGGGGTGCAAAAGAAAAGCAGTTTACTCAGGTGTAAAAAACAGAGATATCTTTGAAAAAAATGTAGAAAGGTGTTAGTAGGAATATATGACATTCATCATGTCTGATGAATATTACAAAAATGGAAGTTAACTTGGAGGTCTTGAGAAAAGGAAAACACATGGGGAAACCTGAAAGCTCACACTCAGAATGCTATGCATAGCCTGTAATGGGCAAAAAAAAGGAAATTGACTAATAAGCGATGATACATGAAACTCCTAATTAGATCTAAAAGTACATAATGAGATGCTGAAGCAAAAGCAAGCAGTGAAATAAAAATGAACATGCACAGCAAAGGCTGAAACTGGAAACTGGAAATGAGATGTAAAAAAGAATTCATATGGAGATGCAGAATCAAAAAATGGGTAATGAGATGTGAAAAGGAAAACTCATAACAGGATTTGACATCAGAAATGCACAGTAAGTTAAAAAACTGTAATCAGCCATTAAATACCAAATCTGAAAGAGTAACAATAGGCAAAACCAGAAATCCACCTTTAAGATCAAAGGGGAAAAATCAAATAAGATGCAAAGTTAAGTAGTGAATCATATGATGTGATAGGGAAAATGCAGAATGAATTATGGAAACTTTAAATTCATGATGAAATGCAGAAACAAAATTCCATAACAAGTTGTGGAAAATCAGTGTTTGATGGGAAGAAAACCTCCCAGTTAATGGTGTAACACAAATACTGAAATCCACAGTAAGTGTCTGGAAAATTAGTAGTGAGCAGTGAGATCAGAAATAAAATTCTTTGTGATAATGGTCATTTATAATGATGAGCAAAAACAAGAATTGAAAGGCTAATGCAGCATGACATGTGAAATGCCAAACGAGTTACAATAACTGAGATGTAAAATGGAGTAGGGAACAGAATTTTATAATGAAGTGTAAAAAAGAAAACTTGTACCTACACAGGAAATGTTCATCATAAAACATGCATAGAGAACCATTGTGACTTAGAAGGAATGAAGCACAGAAAGCAGTGTGAAAATGCAACATTCAGGATTGTCCTGGTTTGAGCCAAGATGAAGCCAATTTTCTTTTAACTGGTTTTGTGTGTCTTGTTTTTTTTCTTCAGCTAATGCTCTTTTAAGCAGCACACTTGCTGAAAATAATAGCAAGTTTTCTAGCTAGTGGACTGATAATTCTGTAATGTTTATAGATACTGCTGAGACACCAAGGACACTTTGCTTTGTTTGTCATATTTATTGTTTTGGACACTAAAGGAGCAGAAGAGTCATATCTGCAACTGACCCATAGGGAGGAGCAGACTAGACAGATGGCAAAACTAGCCAACCAAAGTTTTCCATCCATATCTGCGTAGGTCTTAGAATAAATTCACGAATCACTGAAATCAACTCTTTGCTTCTTCTCCTTCTTCCCTTCTCTTCCAACTATGGCCGGTGTCCAGGGAGGACTCCATCTATCCATCACCATTGATCCCTAGGCCCGTGCATTCCTGACCCTCACAGCTCTCCCCTCAGCTCCTGTCTGCTCTGCCACTCTCTCTGGCAGCTCCAAGACTTTCTGGAACTGCTCACAGCTCTGGAGATGCCAGGGGAGTTGCTGGGGGTGAGGGGAGGTGATAGGGGTTTTGCACATCCCTGCATCTACTTGTATATAATTGTACATATTTCCTTTTATCATTAATTAAAGCTGTCTAGTTTAGTTTTCAATCTCTGCTTATTCTCTCTCTCCTTTCTCTACCTGGGGAAGGGATCGAGAGGATTGTTGTCATTGGTTTAATTGCTAATCCTGAATCAAACCACAACAAATTGTTAAACTGTCTGAACTGAAACATGCAAGAGGTTCTGAACAGGAGTTTTACTCAAATTACTGAATAACAGGGTTAATTACCAAGTCACTGGTTGTTTTGAACTTATTTTACCTTTTTTTTTTTTTTTTTTTTTTTTTTTGGGTTTGCCCCCC
>NW_009952435.1:700129-706371 GCF_000747805.2 Chaetura pelagica
TACCAAAGTGTTGTGTTTTTTTTAATTTTTTTTCCTTTTTTTTTTTTTTTTTTTTTTTTTCTGTTGGGATTGCCCCACTTCCTCAAGCCAGATACAGGAAGGATCTGACCTTCATTCACACATGAGTTCTTGACATCCAGTGATATCATATCATAATGTGCCAGCTTCATCTTGTGTGGCAGCATCTCTAATCATATCATAGAAATAAGTTCCACTGGCAGATTATATAAGAGAAACAGCCTTTGGGAATTCTCCCTCAGGCATGTCAAAGCCACTGAGAAGCTTATTAATTGCAAACCAATTTCAGACCAATTGCACACCAGCAGAAATGAGGATAACTTTCTTAGGTAAACCTCTACAAAGAATCAGACAATAGGCACAAAGTGATTTTGAGCATTTAATAGTGTTTATAAAGAATGGGCTTCAGTGCTCAAAGAGGAAGGCAAACAATTGCACTACACATTTACCACCCCGTGCTTTAGTCCTGCTAGATAATATATAGAGAGAGGACTAAATTCCCCAAACAACAACTGGGTATCTGGCCTTGAAGCACACTTGTAAGGCTTGTGAGGATGCTCTCTTGAAATGCTGGGTCTTCTTGGCCCTGACAATGCCTTCTGGGACCTTGATTTTCACCTGTGTTTAATGCTAGAGTATTTCATGCTAAAGCAGCCCTGTTCTGTACATACCCCAAAGGCAATGTGACATTGGTGTCACCTTATACCCACAGGATATTTCTATCCCACAAATAACTCATTTTTGCAAAGAGTCTGTAGCAAGGGAAAGGTTACAGGTACTGCTCATACAGGAGGCTCATGACCCCTGCAGAGGATGCCTACCAAGAGGGAAACCTCTGAATCACAGATAGGAACAAGGCTTATATCACACAAGACATACGCCAAGGATGCTACACAGCCACGGGCAGGTTAGGAGTATGTTTCAATGATGAGCAGAAGGCTGTTTGGGATAAACACAGGGCTGCAAAGCAGTAACTCCAGCTGACCCATACAAAGCCATCTTACCCCTAAGCCAAGTACTTCATAGATTGGTCAAGGAACACATACCAGAAAGTCAGTGCAGCTGGGCAGCCTCCTCAGGAGGCCTCACTGCACTGCACTGCACACGTTCTGCCTTACTTCTGTTTCCAGTCATCCCTGCCTCCAACCATGAAAAAGCCACAATCAGAAAAGACCTGGTATCCAGGTTGTTCACATTCTTACGATTCAGAGTACCTTTTTAGAGGAAGGGTCTCAAACTCTTCCAGGAAGCTGGCTAAAGTAGAAGAGGACACTGCTGGCACTGACCTCTCTTTGTGAAATCTCTCTGTCCGTTGTAAAAATGCCATGCCATGCATGGTATTTACTAGCTGAAACATCAATTCTGGCTGTACAAGGGATCAGCCTGACATGCTGGTGGTGCTGGAGCAGGGTCTCAGATGCTGGCTAGATAAAACTCTAAAGCCCTCACATAGTATCTGCAGGGTATTTCCTTATTTTAATATCTGGCACTAAGAAGTGCTCCATCATCTTTGCAACTGCCCACTAAGATGTAGGGAACAATTAGGTCATCATATGGTATTTCCCTCCAGTGATGCCTTGTGCTGTAAGGTGAGAACAACATTCAGTCTTGGCTTAGAGGCTAACATGAACAAAGAATGTGAAGTGGCCTTCTTGGTGGAGCTTTGCAATGGTTAGCATCAAATGTTTTGGCACTAGTAGTTCAGAAATATCTTTGGAGTAGAATAATTGAAGAGGGATTTTTAACAGGGAGAGGCTTGTATCTCTGCATTCCTGATAGTTCTTTTCTTAGTGCCCACACAAATTCAATCTGACCCCTCATTTCTTGAAAGGAACAACATCAGATTTGAAACATACAAACCCAAATCTTAGACCCACCCCCCCGACAAAAATGAGACACTCATCACAGAAAGCTGTCAGCTAACTTTCAGGGGAAAGTCCAGCTGACTGCAAGAAGATCAGGATTTAACTAATAACTCTGCTTCAGAAACTCTTATCCTTCTGGTACAATAATCTGTGAAATTAGGTCTGACAAGAGGCAAAGCCCTCAATGGCATTAAGCTTATTAGACTTATTATTAGTAATACTGTGATTAGTGTATATTGCATGCATTAAGACCATAATGAATAAGAATGCAATCAGTTGCCAGAAGCAGCTGGTAACTTGTTTTATACTGTAGTCAATCCAAATTACTCACTGAACAACAGAACACTTAAAAAAATGGGTAATGTTTAGGATGAGAAAGAATAGAAAAATACAGACTCTGATAGTAAAGATAATAAAGCTAACAGCTGAATAAGGTAGAGATACAGAATGCACATATAGACTCCACTATCTTTTCACAGCAGGATTCCCTTCCATATATCCCATAGCCTCCATTTTTTCTGTCTAGTAAAAGGCTATAAAACCGTACTCCATCAGCTACAGAAAATGCTCACAGAATATTTTAAATAAATAAGCATTCAGCAGAACTCAACTTTAATGGTGCAAGAAGCATTTTGTCAGAGCTAAAGAGCAACATGAGGGTTGTATATCTTTGATACAGAATTTACCATACAGTTGGTTAGTGACGTGAGTGTTCTACTACAAGAAAGTGTTGAATAACTTCTCCTTTTTTTTTTGAGAAAATCAAAATGCTGTTACAGAATAGTTTTCTTGTTTTAGTTAAACTTAAACTATCTTTATGCATTTTCTGGGAACACATTAGTTCTCCTATAAATAAAGCAGGCCCTAATCTTGGAAAGGCACACGCACATCTCACCTAAACCTCTAGAATTTTAAGGAGCTGTCATCATAAACTTTGTTTGTAACCCCTCTCTATTTCATAATTTTATTTATTTTCTTTATGAAGAAATTTATTTGTTGTTGTCCTCTAGGACACTGCTTGGGTGATACATAGGAGCACTACAGTCAGTTGAACCTGACAGAAAGTTGCACTGAGGTTAGAAAATACTTCAAAGAAAACTTTGTCTTTGGCTGGACACTCCTGACTTAAACATACAGAATATACTCTTGTTTTCTTCTGTATTTAAAATTGTCATATTACCACCAATCAAGGATGTGGTGGTATTAAACCTTCCTTTGATACATAACCTAAATGGGTACAAGGGATTTTCTAGAGGCCACACTGAACAGCACGAGCAAAAATTAGAGTTCCCGTGAATGCTTTCACTAACAGCTTATTGGAAGTGGGGGCAGGCTGGCTTTTAAATTGTTCATTCTCATAAGCAAATAACAAATTCAATAGTTAGAATATAGTTAAGAATTAATAACATTTTATATTCTAGAACTTGCTTTTCATGAATTACAATGTTGTGAATCTTAAGGTGTTTGGGTTTGAATTCTCTCATTTATGTGCTTGCTGCAATTGACTGTTATCTTTTTAATTTTTACCTCACATATTACAGCTATTTCCAAGATAGATGTGTGAAAACACAATTTCCCCTAGCCTGAAAATAATAATAAGAATAAAATTAAAAAGCAAAAAGAAAAATCCCTTCTTAGAAATGTTTCTTTTAAAAGCATTAGTACTTTTACAGATGGAGGAGTTGCTCTAGTCGCTGCATATGTAACAAGAAGGCTTTCTGACTCTCCAGGCTGCCCAGCTACATTGAAATGATAATCCTTTAGAAATGAGAAGTCAGAAGTTCACATACATTCAAAGGCTGCAAAATTATCTGAAGATGTGGCCTTCACTGAGAATGGTTCACCCCTTCACTCTTTTACAGACCAAGAAAACAGCAACCGCTCAGTGAGCCCCAGAGCGGATCCATATGTACCTCACTTCAGCTCTGGGCTGACAGGGCTCTGTCTGCTGATCCTCCTCCCAACTGATGAAACAGGAGGTCCATCTTTGAGTTTTTCCCAATGCTTCCTGCGACAGCAAAAACCACGAGGGGAGGCAGACTTTTCCTCTGCTGGTCCTTCTAGTCATGTGAATGGGAGTCCTAGAAACAGAAACAGGAACAGATTCTCAGCATCTCTCTGCAGACATATGGAAATACCAGCAGCAAAACATATGTCTCTTTTTTTGAAAGGGCAAGTTCATATACAGGCATCCCTTCTAACAAAGGGATAGAGGACTGTTCTAGAGCTCTTCAGGCCCCCAGCCACCTGGTGAGTCATGCCTTAAGGAGGGCGGAATTCTTTTTAAACATTCTCCACTAAATTCTAAGGCAAGAAGTCTAATTACACTTTATGCTTTAGTGCACTTAGAAGAACAGCATGATTTGGAAATGGCTCTTTTCATAAAAATGGCTTTGTAGAACACATTTGAAAGTGACTGCTTTCCTAAATGCAAATGTATGAATTCCTCTAATTATATAACTGGAGAAAGAGGCTTTTTTTAGACTGCCAGTGTCTGAAGAAACTATGAAAGGACAGGAAAACTTCTCCCAGCATTCCTCTTTGGTATGTTTTCTAATGTAGTTCTAAATACATATAAGCAGTGAGATTGCCAGCACTTACTTTCTCCTATTTAGCAATTAGATGCCACTCTTTCAAATTAAAAAAAAACAAACAAACAAAAAAAAAAAACACCACAATTTTAAGTTTCAGCTTGTCAATCCTAATGGTGCAACACTTTCACACTGTCAGGAACCCCTAAAGTCCATCACATGGAGTTTAGAAAAGCAGGAGGAGTGTCTTCAGGACTTTCCAGTACAAACCTTAACTTGTTTTTATCCTGATAGGTAAATAAAATCCCTGTAGTAAGTACAGCATCTGATTGCATGAAAAAGCAGTAATAGAAAGTGTATTTTTAGTTTCTTTTAATGTAATTTCACAGCAGGAAACTGGAAAAACAAGCATCATGGCTGCACCTGAGCTCCTTTAGAATATAATTAAGAGATTTAAACAACTACCCTAACTGCTTGCAGGTGGCAGCATCACCAGTACTGATTTTAGAGACTTCTATTGGTTTTTCAGCAGGGTGTGTAGGTGACGGGTCCACTGCAACTAAAGGAAAAATTCTGCTTCATTCAGTCAGCCCCCACCTATCTCACAGAGCCTTCTGTTTACAGTATCAGGCAGAAAAAGATGATCTGCATGTCTGTCATAACTGCAAGACAAGATATAGTGTTGTTAATGCAGGCATTAACAACTCGGTCTGAATGCTTATCATCTGGGTGCCCATGTACCAGAAAGATTTATCTGTTCTTCTCATTATTTGCACTAATCAGGAAGCCCTGGTCTCTTGCTCATCTCCTGGGATGGCTGCAGTGGGAAGTTCAGGTGCAAATGGAGTCTGAACAGCCTCTAGAGAAGCTGTCAGTCCTGCTCCCGCCTCCTTATCTTCCAGCTGCCTCTCCTCCTGCTATCACACTGCTTGCTGTCTTCTGTGCACTTGAACTCTCATTTAAACTGCCAGTGAACAAGACTTTTCGCAGCTGGAGAGCAGCTCTCTACAGGTGCTCAGGTTAACCCTCTCTGATCCTGCTACTTCATTGTTTTGTAGCCAACAGGACAGAAAGCAGAAAGGTGAGAGGTTTGCTCAGCAGCTCTCTGCTTTCATGGTGGTTGTGCTGGGATTTGTTGCAAGGTTTTCTCAGCATGTAAGAGGGTTTCCAATAGAGCAATTGTCTTGGATGAAGGAAAGTCATATCTACACCACTGTGTATATAGAGTCAGGTAAATAATCTTTTGCTCCATACCTGGTTTTCTTCCCACAGCCACTTTTTGGGTTACTCTGGAGGCCACATTTCCTTCTTCCTGATGCTTGTCCTGCTCCCACCTTTTCTGGCTTTGTGACTGGTGCCTGGATGGATGAGCAGCAAGGGGCCATAGGTTGAGATGATTGGAACTTTTCAAACAAAAGACAAGGAAATGGAAAAAAATTAAGGAAACATAGTGTCCTGGTTTGAGCCAGGATGAAGCCAATTTTTCTTTTTACTGATTTTTTTTTTCCTTCAGTAAGCTCTCTTGTAACTAGCAACAGTGTGTTCTGCTAGGTTGATAAGACAGTGGAATGTTTTTCTAACTACTGAGGCTTCAAGGCTGCACCTGCACTCTGCCAGCTCAGACACTATGGGGAGATCTGTGACCCCCTGAGTTAGACAGACAGCAAAATTGGCCAAAGATATTCCATTCCATATATCTACGTAAGCTCAGAGGAAGGTCAGAGATCACAGAAGACAACTTCCTTCCTTCTTCTTCTTCCCTTCGCTTCCGTCCATGGCCGGCGTCCGGGGAGGACTCTGTTCATCCATCACCGTCGATCCTCAGGCT
>NW_009952435.1:706694-760251 GCF_000747805.2 Chaetura pelagica
GGATTGAAAACTGAACAGACACTTGCTGCAATGAATCTACTGGATCTTTTTCCAAACCTGCAATTGTACATGTGGTATACAGCCCAGGGCATTCTGCTTTTTGTAGCTGCTCTTGTGATTCTTTTGTGGTTTATTGATAGAACTGTAGCCGTAATCAACCATATCATTACCAGCCTGGTGATCCTAGGGATGATGATACTGTTCTTTATGGGGGCACTGTATGTGTACAGTTACACTGCAGGTTCTAGTCGTACAACTCCTAAAGTGAATGGAACAGTCCATGCAGATAACAGCAATAGCTGGTTCAATTTTATCTCTCCATTTTCTTTCAAGCTGAATCTCCCAGCTCTTGATCTGAGTAGCACTGTTGCAGTGGGGATGTTTTTGCTGAATGTTTATAGTGTGTTGTGGATACGTAGGGTGAGATGCTGTTCCACTCACTGCCACTCCCCCACAGGCAATGCTGCTGCCACTGCTTCTACAAAGATAGTTAATCCTGTCACCAGGAGCAAGGCAAAGTCAAAACATACCTCCCTGAAACATCCAGAGCTTAAAGCAACAGAGGCTAAGACTGAGGAAGGAAAGGATTCTACATCAGATGATGGAGCAGGTACCTCTCAAACAGATAAAAAACCAGACCACTCTCAAGCAGATAAAAGAACAGCAGGCCCTCCTCACAGGAATCAGATTTCTCATAGAGTTAATATTTCTGTTCATGCTTAGCTTTGTCAGAGTCCACAGTATTTATGAAGGTATCTGTTAATATGACAGTTGCTGTCTGTTTGTGAGCAACAGTAGGACATCCTGCTTTTAATTATAAAAAAAAACTTCAGCTCTGGGATGAAACTATATTGTGATTTGAGTCAGATATATGATTGAGAAGCAATATATCACAGGAGCATGTGAAATTCAGAACCACCAGACATCATATACTATATTTACCAAATGCTTACTAAGGTATGGAGTCAAGGATCTGAATTTATTTACTTCACCCGTGGATAAAGATGGTGCATCGTTCCATAAATTAAACATCATAATCAGTGCTGGAGATTGAGAAGCCTAACCATATAATACTCAGGGTTATTTCAGAACTATTTTTACCAAGGGCATACCACCCAAAAAATACAGACTGACTCAGAAACAATGTTTTAAGCCAGTCTACAAAAAAAAAAAGAAAAGCTTCTAAAGCTGTATAACATTCACCACCTTGTTACTATGAATTAAGTAAAAGCCTCCATCATAAAACACTTTAACAGGGCATTCAAAACCAAAATGTGGAGACATTTTATAGCACACAACACTTCTTGCAACATTGATACATTATCATGGTTTATAAGGAGCTATAACCCTATCTGCCTCAGAACTATCCCAGCCAGAGCCTGTGAAAGTGAAATCTTTAAACTTTATTGTGCTTTAAATTTAGACACATTGACTTTAAATTAAAGATTCTTCACCTTTCATCAAAAAGGGAGGTCATGTACAGGTGTCTGAAACAAAAGAGAGAACCAAGAAGGGTAAAAAGCATTCACGGATAACATTTTCAAATTACCTTAGGTTGTGAAACCCCTGTACCACTCAACAGATCACAGTCACAAAGCAATCAAATTAACATTTCACATGGAAGAAAAAATAATCAAAAAATGCCAGACTCTACAAAACTGAGAAAGTCATGGCTGCAACAGGGAAAGGAAGGAAAAGCATCTGTCACAGTTTAACACAGAATCAGCAATTAAATGAATGACAATAATGCTCTTTATCCCCTCCTCTTCCCATCCAGATAAGGAAAGGAGAGAGAGAATAAGGATAGAGGCTTCCAGATTGAAAGCTAAACTAGAGAGCTTTAATTAAATGCTACTGATAAAAGAAAATATGTACAAATATATACAAATATATGCAGGAGTCTACAAAACCCCTATCACCTCCCCCCACCCACAGCAATTCCCAGTGTACTTGCCTGATCTGTGAAGCAGTCCCAAAAAAGTTCCAGATAACTTCTGGAGATAGCAGCAGAGCAGACAGGGACTGAAGGCAGAGGTAGGAGGGTCTGGAACACACAGGCCTAGGGATCAATGGAGATGGAAAGACAGAATCCTCCCTGGATGCTGTACGGGGACAGAAGAAAAAGGAGAAAAGCTTGAATTCAGTGATCTCTGAATCTATACCAAGTGTGACATATCATATGGGGTGGAATAATCTGTCTGACCAATTTTTCAATCTGTCCAGTCCACTCCTCCCTACAGGAGGGTTGTAGATATGACTGTTCTGCTCCTTTAGTGACCGAAGCAGCAGATCCTACAAACAGAGCAAAGTGGCCTTGGTCTCTCAGCAGTAACTATAAACATTCCAGAGTTATCAGTCATCTGGCTGGAAAACTTACTGTTAATTTCAGCAAGTGTGCTGCTTGAAAGAGTTCACTAAAGAAAAAAAAAATCAGTAAGAAGAAAATGGGTTTCATCCTGCCTCAAATCAGGACAGCATCGCATGATGATGCAGTGTGGCTCACCCCACGTATTTAACAGTCGCCTAAAAGCCTCCCAAAATGAGGACATCAAGTGATTGGTTTGGAGCAATGAAAAAAGGATGGTGGACAGTGGTTTATACCTCTCAATACCCAGCAATGCCAGCACCAGAATTTTCCCATAGACCACATCTTCAAACTTCATTATACAGCTGGTGAGGTCCCTGGAGCTCATGTGAGTAGAAATTAGCAGGACAATACCCACACAGCAGAAATAGTATCGGTGAAAATGTCACCTTTGAAATGTCCCTGTTAGGCAGTAGACATGGCACTGTACCTTTTGGAAAAGTGGTCCATTTTAGTGGAATATATGAATCACCTTGCTAACCTTCACAACAAATCTTCAGCTATTCAGTCTCCAGCCATAGGCCTGCTCTGCAATGCTGTAATATGGAAAACAAACCTTAAACCAGATTAAAATCCTTACACTTATCCTGAACCTCAGATTTTAGCATGTCTTTGGGAGGGCTTTGCTAGGGCGGTAACTTTATGGCAGGCATCACCAGACGGTTTACCTTCTCTACCTCTACACACCTCTTGTAGAGTACCAGCTTGCTGGGGACTTTCTGGGTGCATTATTGCACTTGTTCCAACCTGTAGTAATAACAATGAGACCATTTCCACAATGGGTGATAAGTTGCACTGTCTGCCAGTACACTGTCCAGGCATTGCCACAATCAGGGTTGAAATAAAGACTGACCAAAACAAGCACATATTTTGATATAGAAAGTTGATTATAAGATAACATCTGAAACCCTGGAAGTCTCTGGTATTTTAATAAACCCCACCAACATGGTAGAATTGAATTGCCACTGGGACCCAGCCTTGTAAGTGAATTACACAGTCCAGGCTAGCAATGCTTTCTCTGGTTTTCTAGGCATCCCTGCTGTGTATGCCACAGGCAAAGGTAGAATACTTCATGTATGTAGGAGGGACTTTCCATATACTTCAGCTGTAGAAAGGACAGACAACTCTTGAAAAGAGGTTCAGAAATTGTTAAGTCACATCTTGAAAGTATCACTCAAGACATGCAAAAAATATGTTTGGATGTATTTCCAAGGCCATGCTGGGCAAGTTGGAAATACTAGCAAATCAAGGAGGGCTTGTGGCTTATTTACAATAAAAGAAAAAGCTTTAAAAGAGAGAAACACTTATCATGCCTCCTGGCATAGGGACAGCTTGTATCTGTCCTCTAAAAAGATGAGGGCAGGAGGCACCAGACAGCAGTCTGGCTGCAAAGAAAAATAACAACTAAGGCCAAATGGTACCAAAGAAAATGAAAGCACCACCACCCCCCCCCCAAAAAAAAAAAAAAAGGAAAAAAAAAAAAAAGGTGTGTTGTACCACTAGAAAAGTAGATATATTTTTTAAAAGTATGGCTTATATTTAAGGGTGCTCAGAATAATATAACAAATCAAAGATGGATTTATTTGAAGTGTCCCCAGATCAGATTAGCATTGAGAAAAGCCTAAAAAAAAAAAAAAAGGAAAAAAAAAAAAAAGGTGTGTTGTACCACTAGAAAAGTAGATATATTTTTTAAAAGTATGGCTTATATTTAAGGGTGCTCAGAATAATATAACAAATCAAAGATGGATTTATTTGAAGTGTCCCCAGATCAGATTAGCATTGAGAAAAGCCTGTATGGGGATCTGTCTCCACTTCCCACCATGGCAGTCTGCACCTCTGAACTTTTTCATAGCTAGGAATGGGGAAGATGAGAGACGTGTGAACACCAATCTGTTGTACCTTTGCTGCAAAAAATGAAATCTAGGGTGTCCAAACTCAGTGCCAGTGAAGCTGCAAGCCCTGCAGGCCTGTTTTCCATCAGTTACATTGAGAGATCAATTTATACACCAGAGCAACAACTGCTACCCTTCTGCACACTAGTTTTGTCACTCTCCAGTTACAGGAGTCACACTGTCAATGCATAGTCCCATGGGGCTGTTCTGCAGACCTATCTGAGCAGCAGAAAGCATAAAATGGAAAGCAGTTGAGGCAATGCTCATCTCTAATGGTCCAGAATAGGAGGACTGAGCACTTGGTACCACTCCACCATGATCTGTTTTTCAAGGCAAGCATTTGTAGAACTGAGTGAATGTAAAAACTAGGCTGGTGTGGGTTAAGACAGCATTTGTTTGATGAGCTCCCTGGCAACAGGGGCCTGTAAGACAGCTATTACCTATTGCTTGCTGTTTGTGAAGAGAGTGTGGGTGGCACACAGGGGACATTTGGGACACACTGAGTCTTTACACACGGCCAATGCTAAGTACCTGGTTGACTGGGTGAGCATGGCAAGCATTCTATGCAGCCAGGACAGTAACCAGGAAAATTTGTTTCTGGGACTGCTGCCCAAGCTTATTGTTATTGTGTTGATAGATAACGATGCTTTTCACAGCAATTATACTTAGAACCCTTTCAAGTTTAAACCCTGAGATAAAACTTTTGTGGCTGTATATGTGGATGGTGAACAAACTCTAGAGAAACTGCTGCAGCTTGATTTTAGGAAGCAGCTGTTGTGTGAGAGAATACCTGAAGCTCAAAAAGAGGATGGGCAGCTATGTGAAAGACCACACAGACTGTCAACCAATACAGGAAAAATACACTTCAAAGAGGCTTTGACCACCATGATTAATATGATCATGGATGGCATATTTGTCAATGTGATAGAAATAAACCAGAGGAGATATGTGCCTTTTGATTAAATGTGAAGACAAACACCGAACAGTTCTCCATAGCAAACCCCTATGCCAAAGAAATATTTCTAGGCATGTGCCTGAGTGACTGATGGCCTAGCCCTGAGTGCACTAACAGATCAACAGCACCAGAAGGTGCACGGCATTCATCAGTCAGTGCGACGTCATGCTCGTAAGCCTGCCCTGATAGCAAGACACAGTGTTGGTCTGTGTCCTCCATATTTAACGCTGAGTGCCAGTAGCCTCTGTCAATATGTAAATGGCCAGATGTACTGGCAGAAAAAAAATGGTTCTTATCCTAAAAGTCTCCACAAGTATTTAAACTGACAGCCAGGTACCCATATGTTGCTTAAGTAGCTACTTCAAATGCTTCTAAAAAGAAGTGGGTTTCACTGGCATGTCTCTGCCTGGCTAAGGACACAACCTTGAGCTTACCTCAGAGGTATTGAAGTAGCATCACATATTTTGGGTTAAGGGTGAAGGTGCAGGTCTGCTCATATATTCCAATATGTGCCCATGCGATAACACCAAGTGGAGTCTAATCCTGTCTTCTTTATGCTTTCTCATCAGGTATTTATACATACTAAGAAGATATCCCTGAGCCTATTCACTTCCTGGCTAAGCCATCCCACCTCTCTCAGCTTCTACTCATACGGACAGTCCCTAAGATCTCCAGCTAAGTCCTTCACAAATTTGATTAAAAATAATATTTGCAGAGCAATTCTGCTTTTCTTTTTTAGCAGATTTGCCATTCTGGTGCAACTGTTACAAACAACTGTAACTGAACATGACTCTCTCAGGCATAGCAAAAAGCAAGAAGTTGGCTTTCTCCAAGACTTTCTACAAAGTAATTTTCCCACCATTGTTGTGGCTTTTTAGAATAGCAGAAAAAGTACGTTTCTTAAAGTGACCAAGTCTCTGTGTCTGTGTTGTAATAAAGCCAGTGGCATTGGAGGGCACATAAGAGATCATAAAGCTCGAGGTTCATGGGCAAAACAAGCCATAAAAATGCTAATGCTGTGTTCCAGGGTCACAGCTCTTTTGGCATGCTTCCATGAAATGGAGGCTGCATCCTTATTGACAAAAATACAGTGTAAGTCAGAAAAAAGAGTTAGCCACACAACTCATACGGTTCTCTCCCACTGATAGCAGTAGTATTTCATCAGCCCAAAGAATTCCATTAGGGTGCCAGAGCTCTCAGAAATAACTTTGGGATGTCCCAAACAGTACAGTTTTGTTGAGAAAGTGAGAACTATTAGTAAATTCATAGTAGTGTACCTTCTCATCAAGGGCTGCTCCATCACACAGACAAAATGCAGATGTTCCTCTGCCCAGCAGCAAACATCCAGGGTACAGCAGCATTTGCTCCTGACTAAGAATTGCATGAGTTCCCACCGGGCTTTGTCACAGCAGCATATTCATGTGCCCACACAGAGCTGATGTTAATGCCTGCTCTCTTCAGGGAGCCCATCCTTTGTTGTGCTGTGTAACATGGATGCTCAAAAGTGGCCTCTGCCAGAATTTCAGTCATTTTCAGGGTAGCATAAGACACAGCTGTGGGAAAAGCACACATTGAATTCAAAAGCTGTCAGCACCCTGTTGTTGACTGGAGTCATCCAAGAAGTTAGGTTCCTGCTTTCTGTCTTCTGTTTGGAGTACATGGTGGATTTGAATATTAACCTTTTTGGCCATGTAGTTAAGCCACTGCATAGAAAGAGTGGAGTATTTCTTTTTCCTCTGATAGCCATCTGGAAGAGTGTCACTATGTTAGGTTTAAGAAACACAAACCAGTAAATGAACTTCAGAGCAGTGCAGTTTGCTGAAAGCTTTATCACTATATAGAGACACAGAGACCAACCTTCCCCTTTGCATCACAGTCTTTCTCATAGAACAGATGACAGCTCAGCACCATGATGATCTCCTTCCTCTGGGACACACAAGTGCCCCTCAGAATTTTCACATCTTCTCAGCATCAGCAAGTCATCCCTTTTTGCAGGCCAAATATCTCCTAATTAACTGTGTGCCATGAAAGTAATTTGTCAGGGACTAATTGGTGAGAGCACCAATAGTCTCTAATCAGCCTGATCAGCCTCTCCTAGGACCTGCACTCATGACCAACGCCCAGGGGCTCCATTTAAGCCCAGTCCATTCCTGAGCTATGTATTAAGCCTGCCTGTCCCTAGCCCTGTCCTGGGGTGTTATATAGCTTTCCTGGCTTGACCTTGGACCTGTCTTGCTAACCTTGCCTATGCTTGTTTGTCAAAACACAGGCTTGTGCCTGCTCAGGCGGGTCAGCTGTTCTGTGGATCCCTACCTTCTGGATGTTTGTAGGTGGAGTTGTTTGCAGACAGCAAGTACAAAGTGCAGGAGAGAACACCAATATTTTTATCCACTCTGCAATGAAATGGCCTGTGGAATAAATGCAGTTTATGGCTGTTGGAACATTGTGTTTACAGGGGATTTCATTAAAATCAAACTGAGATGTAATTTCATGCTGGCCTGCAGCAGTATGATGGCCGGCGTCCTGTAAAACACGATCTCGGAGGCAAGTGCAGAAGCTGTCATCATTTGCATTAAATGAGTTTGGGATAGTAATTTAGCAAAAGATTGTGGGAATATGGTAACCCATTAACTGATAAAATGTCATTCATAATGGGTGCAAAAAAAAAAGGTAACATGGTGCTCAAGTTTTGCATGAGACTAAGTTCATTTTTTGCACAGGCTTTTTGGTAGCAATGTACACACGAGTCACATTAAATGAGAAAAGCCAGAGTAACCTCACTGAACACTTCTCTCCTCAAATTTTATTTTTAAATGTCTCTATGTACTTTATCCTGTTATTACTGCAGTCTCAGACTTGAGGAGCAGGATCATAGAAACCCTGTCCATACAGCATTCCACTCACGCATTTTCAACACCGTCTTTCTCATAGCATGGGAGATGATCCTCACTTTAGTCTCACTCCTGCAGCCTCCCCAGAGTTTCACATCTTGCTGGTGATAAGTCAGTGCTTACAAGTAAAAAAGGTTCTCCATGATTGGGCTCACTGACAGGAGGGGTGAATGGAACCCCCAGGTGAGGTTGGTGAGGGCCGTTAAGGCTCACTGGTGCTCTCAGGGCCTCAAACATCCATGAGATCTTATCTTCTTGTAGATAGGAAAGAAATATTTTCTCTTCAGTTTTAGGTGACATTTTCAAACAAAACTATTCTACAGATTTTTTTTCTCAACCACGCATGTTTTAGCAAGTGAGCTATTTAAAATCATCTTCAAATCTACTCAGCTCTGCCCTAAATACAGGCAGAACCTTTTGATGATGCTAGCTACCACAAAAATACCTTGTTTTAATTAATTAATTTTGATCACAACACTTCAGAAGCTGAGTTGTCAGTGAATGTTTCTACTTCCCCAGTACTTCAAGCTTATTTCTTTTTAGAAGAGGTTAACCACACTTGTTTGCAAAATCTTTTCAATGAGGCTCCTGATTAGAGATTGGAGGTCATTTTTTTTCAGCTCAGTCCCAGCTGCTTGAAAACTGAAATATTAATTTTCCATTCTAGGTAACTGCACAGACAGCAATGGAATAATGAAAAAACAACTATTGCTTCTGACTTAATCTTCCACACATACATATAATCCACAAGGAAGCTTGGGGCCAAGTGCAGTAAGGCCAAGTTATATTTTCTTACTTCAGGGACATATAAATAAACACACTGTGATCTATTACTACTGACAAATTAAATAGAGAATATCCATTCATGAGTTACTAAGAAGTGCAGGAGCAATTCACCAATGTGTGAATAATAAAAATGATCTATCAAGATAGACTGCATAATGTAAAGGTAATTTGTTATTTGGTACAGGTTAAAAAAAAATCCAAATACTTTCTTTCCTTTTTTTGTAAATTCTCCTGCAAAGCAAAATAATTCTTAACTCAGAAAAAAAATAGTCTTTGCATTGATTATTATAATTTACATTATTATTTGATTCTGTTCTGTTGAGCAATCCCCTTCTTAGACAAAAAAGGTTTACTTTTTCAAAACAGTTTGCTGGCAAGATGGTATTGAACAACTTCTCTCCTAGTTCATCACTGTCAATACACTGTGAGTACTTCCTTCAGGTATTTCCCATCTTCACATTTTTCATCTCTATTATCCTCATCTTTTTTCTCTGTATGCTTTAAAAAATCTAGAAGCCCTGGATGATGTTATCAAAAAGTATCTTTTATGGTTTATTTGGTTCTTCAGTTTTCCTGCCTACCTACATCCAAAATGACCACAACATGCGATTGCCTTTGGAATACACTCTTAACTCTTTGGCAGGTAAATGTAGTTACTTTTATCCTTTTAGACCTTTGTTTTTCCTTTTTCTACCACACTGTAGCTGGCACGTTGATCAAATAAATTCTCCTTCTAATCTTTTCCGTGAGAATGGGATGACAGAGAAGTGAAGGGACCCAAGAATCTGGAGTTATGAAGTTTATTCTTGCCCCAAAGGCTGCTTCCAGTCAACCCAGCCACGCACAGATCCTTTAGATGGCATCAGAGGCAGCAAGAGGTAAGGGATTTGTAACGTTATGTAGACTTTGACAAGAGAAGCTGGATGTGATTTCCCATGCTAGTGCAAAGAACCACCTGGGCTTGGGCATGTCACTGATTTGTTGTCTTTTACCCTTTTACCTCTTCTTTCACCTATATTATCTCTGCCCTCTAATACCATCCCTAACTCTCTGAGCCCATCCATGATGCTGAAGTCTTAGACTGGCTACACTCTTGTTATAAATTTCAACAGATAAGATTTCCAGGTGATATAACTCAGACATCCAGAATGAAATGTGAAAACCAAGATGCTCATTCAAAATTCAGGCACCAAATTGCAAAAAGCATAACAAAAGTTTTCATCTACTTTAAGCCTTCCTGTATCTGAAGTGATTAATTTTGTCCATATGAAGCTCTGAATGCAATTGACAAGATCAGAGACTTGAGACTCAAAGTCCTAAATCTCCAAATTCACAATGGGTTGGCTGGATTTTGTGGACAATATTGTGGACAATAAGAGCAATTCTCTTATTCCCCCATTTAAAGGAGAAGAGGATTCTCTCACCTTTCTGGGTGGGGTAAATATCACTCCCACTCACCTCCTCCCCAGTCACTGTTTGCTAGTGAATACACTTTTAATGACTACCTGTTGTAAACCAGAGTAGGCACAATCCTGACCCAAATCTAGGTGCTCGACAGCACCTGCATAACTGTACCATGTACCATGACAGCCTGCGTCGTCCACAGACTAACAAGAGTTCTAAGTCCTGTCATGACAGGGGTTAAATATGAGCCTCAGCCTATATCCTGTGCTCATAAACACAGAACCAGGGTTCAGGACAATTTCCCACTTCTTTTTAGCTTACAGGCAGGGGCAATGTGAGCATGTGTGTGTTTGTGTACATCTTGTACCCAAATAATTTAATTTTTGTATTGTTATAAATTATCATTCTTTGCATTAACGAGCATTTTAGTTGCACCAGCATGCAACTGCTGTCACTTTAAGTGCCTTGTATTTTAATGAGATGTTCAGAAAGGGGTTCCAGCTCTACTGTGATGACAGCTATCCAGTCAAACTACTGCTTGTAGGTGTACCTGTCAGACACAAATTTCAGACTCTTAGATTGCATACACTCAAATTAGTAGAAAATGGTGTTCAGTCTGCTCTAACAGAATGACAACCTTGATTTGTGTCTGTTTTAATGTCTCTTTAGTCTTGATAGTTACTAAAGTTACCCCCATTTCAGGCTTCCTAAGGTCAGCAATTAGAGGGTCTTCTTTTTATAACCGTAATTTGTCAAGCTGATCATTCCTAAATAGGCAAACATTTGATAATAGCTTATCCCCAAAATAAATTACCAGAACAACTGAAACCTGCTCAAACCATCATTAGAACCTTTCTGCTCTATGTGTTTTCCTCCTCCAGGAACCTCTTTGCCTTTTTGTACATTGCTGTTTGTTACTCAAAGTACATCACCTAGAGGTCCCATTTGGTACCAGGGTCTTGTTAAGCAAGACATTGCATATACATGGGAAGATAGTGCCACTGTTTCAAAGTCCACCCCAACCAGACCTTATTTGTTAATACAAGGTCCAGCAGTGCACCTCTCTTCATTGATTCTTCTACTACCTGCATGAAGAAGTTATCATCAATGCACTGCAAGAGCCTTGTGGGCTGAACATGCTTTGCTGTGTGGGCTTTTCAACAAATATCAGGGTGAAGTCACCCATGAGCACTAAGGCATGTGAGCTAGAGGCTACTTGCAGCTGACTGGAATGTCATACCCTTCACATCATTCTGTGGAAGCAAGCTCAGAGATAGCAGCAACATTACTCAAAAGAAGTAGATATGGGTCCTTGTAGCTGTCTGTCTGAAGCTCTACCAAGTTTCAGAGGGAACAGAGGAAAGAAAGACCCTCTAATCACCATCAGCCTTGTGCAAGGTGCTGGCTGTGCACACAAAAATGAACAGAGTGCACAGCACTATTTCAGCTGGACATCTGCAGATACAGAGGTGACAAAACTGAACAAGAAATCTTGTGCTCTTTTCCCCTTCTGATCGCCACTCCCCACCCAGCTCTAGGAAATTCCCAGTTGCTTTCCAGAAACTACCCAGTCTGTGAGTGGTTCCTTGGGGAGGCAACAGTAACTTCAGGCAGGGAACAGAGGAAGCTGATAAACTTACCTTGAGGTGAGATAATGGACCCTGGTCAGTTCCGCGTATACAGGCTGGTACAACACAGCAGAGAACTGCCACACCACCCATGCTCTCCTGCAGTCTGCTTGCTACAGGTGATCACTGTGACACTGCTGCTCTCCTCCAAGTCAGAGACCACTCACACCAGTGCTTTGTAGACTATCCTACCTGGAGTTCTCCTCCAAGTAATCCTCTTGCCATGTAGTCAGTACAAGAGTAATACAAAGTTGGAAAGAAATAGTTACGCCTCAGAGTGCCAGCAGTGGGAGTCTTATCTGCTCTAGGTGACCGTGCTCTGGCAGGGGGGTTGGACTAGATGATCTTTCCAGGTCCCTTCCAACCCCTAGGATTCTGTGATTCTGCTTATTTGTCCAGACTCTGGAAGCTCTGATGGACCAGGTGCTCTGGGGCATAAATGAGTCTGCGGATGAGGCTGCCCCACTAACAGGCTTCACATAGTGAAAATACCACTCAAGCACAAGCAACAAACACAGCATTTAAGAAGCACCAGGAGCAGTAACAGCTGGTCCAACACACACAGTAAATGAAGTGCAGGCTGTTGCAAAGCGAGGTAGACAAATGCTGAGCACAACACGTCCTGCATGCTAGCGTAAAAAATAGCCTGCTAAATTTGTAGGACAGATCCAGACAGGCAAGGGTGCCTCTGCTACGCTGTATGAGCAAGGCCAGTCACTCCTGGAGGGGGCACTGGGGATAGATCCCAATCATTTTGACATAAGCCAGCCTCTGGCAAAGGGTCACTATGGTGTGATGCAATGACTGTAACTCTACATATACGTGCCTACACATTTGCGTGCATAAGTTTATATAAAATGGTAACTGTATGTACATAAACTAAATATGCATTTAAATGTTTCGTTTAATATTCTAGTAGTAAGTAGTATTAAATCATTACTTATTAATTGGATCGTTAGTTATTTATTAATAAGTAATTTATTAATAAGTAATAGATTAAGTGATTAAATATTTACCTATTTCTTTTTAAATTATTCTCTTTTTAAAATAATTTGTAAATTTCTCTGTCACAAACTTCCATAGCCTCTCATATCTAACTTCCAACCCTTACAAGAACTGTCAAGAATCTCTGTATTATATTTATATTACAGGTGCCAATGCAGAATGAAATTCTACAACTTGACAGCTGCTTTTCAGATACAACAATCTAGAAAACCCAAGAAGTAAATTTCTGTTGCTAACCTTCTAAATCCAAGCACCTCAATAGTCCTGGATTTCAGAGTTCATGGCAGCCACAGGCATCATGGTGATCAATGTGAAGAAATAACCAAAAAGAGAAATGTTGTTGTGGGTAGTTACCCAGCTCCTCACATATTCTATAATAAAATTAGATTTGTTGGAAAAAAAACCCAGTGCCTTGAAAGAAATTGGTTTAAGAGTGCAGTTGAAGTAACGTGTTTTCTAAATAAGAATTCGGAGGCAAATCTTCTTACTAGTATTTTTGCAAGCTGCATTTCAGATCTGCTTTCACAGTAGAGAATAGCAATACTCTATATGTAATACTCAATATGTAATGGCATAAGGCTGACAGATGCCATAGGGAAACTTAGCAAGCAAGATTTACAACAGATCCCCAATAATATAGGAGGAGGCAAATATCACAGTCATAAACATTGAACCCATAATCTCCTCAGATGCAGAAATAAAATGAAAATTTCAGAAACTGGGGTTATGTTCTCAAAATGTTATTGCAAGTGAAGATACATTGCTAGCAAAATACTTTATGTAAGATTTTATTTTTCCTTTCTCTTTTACAAAAGGCAGGAGATTTTGGAAGAACTTGCTTGTAGTTGCCAATACTGTGAAGAAGTAGGCAAAGCTTTGCTTTCAACCTGATCAGAGCATAACACAGTACACTAAGTCAGGCAGAGCTGTTCTGGTTTTATAACTAGACAGCCAATGCTGTGTTAGCTTTTCTTTCCATAGACAGTGCTGGGACACTTAGCTCAGGTATGTCTACATAAATTGCAGTGTGATACAATACTACAAAAAAAATATTTTAAAAAAATAATAAAAAAATTTAAAAATCATCAAATCTGTCAGCAGAGGTATGCCCAGAAGATGAAAAATGGCTCTTGTGAGCCATCATCTCAATAGTGGATTCAAGTTTGATGACCTATACTCAAGAAAGATAAGTCTTAGAAGACAGGTGGAGAAGGCCAGCCAAGAGATGGAAGGGGTAGGGGGCCTGTTTCAAGAGAAACTGTTAGAACACGTTTGCTGTTCAGTTCCAAACAACCCTCTTGTAAAAGGCAAAAATTATTCTAGTATGTATACCTATACACATAACAGCAGATATTTGAGTTAGCATCAAGGAAAACAATGAACTATTATGCATGAGAACAAATTACACTTAATGAACCATGAATAAATATCCATTTTAAATGATAGGATGATTTCTAGATCATTGACTCAATCATGTTCTAAAATAGGATTTTGAGAAGAGTAGGAACAAAAACCTCAAACGCTTTAAAAATGGATCTTAGTAAGTTCATGCTTGCAATGCATTTGGACTTACTTGCCAACCACGAGCAGTTTGCAAGTTCCATTGAACAGTGGCAACCACTGTCTGGGTAGCACTATAAGCATATTGCATGGTTGTTTCCCTACCTGTAAATTACTGTGAAGTTGAACATGAAATAATTTAAACCCATGAGAATTGCCTTTATGAAGCAGGAAATGAAAGTGCAGTAAAGAAAAAAATTAAAATGGAGTCTTCTTTTTGAATTTTTTAAACAAATTATCTAACTTTATATTCAAATTTTATTCTATTTATAGACATCTGCATCTAAATTCATATTAAAACTGCATCTTAAACAACTGCTTGTGATAACTCTCTATTCCTAGCCAGCCTCATCTTGCTCTTAACTGAAAAATTTCTATTCAGGTCCACAACTAGGTGCAGCAGGTAGTTTCAAACCTTCCCAAGAGTCTCCCCTGAAGGTTAGGTGTTTAATGAAATTTAATTGATTGACATGCTGTTGAAACATTCAAACTCTATTGAAGAATAACTTTGGGAATAGCTCTTCCTATGTACAAAATGAAGAGTAGATTTGCAACAGTTAAGAAGTATAGATAATCTGAAAGGCAATGAAAATGCAAACACTGGATAGTTCACCTGCACTCATCTTAACCTGATCTATAACAAGGGCAAAAAGACAGAAGAGATAACACGGGCAATTTGAACACTGACTCTAAGAGCAGCATGAGCCCATGGTCTCAAAAGTAGTAAGGCAAGAAGCTTCCCTCAATATAGACAGGTGAGATTCTTCAGCCTATCATGAAGAATAGGCTGAACTAAAAGCACTTCAGAGTGTTGATACAGTCTAAATACAGAAAGTACTGCTACAGCCCAGTAACTATACCACTTGCTCCTTAAAAAGCTCGTGCTATATATGGCATTTCCTGGAGCCTGACATCAGGGCCAATAAACCAAACAGGCCAGTTTCTTGTGATAGAAATAGTGCAGCATCCAACACGTGACGATCATAGAATGGTTTGGATTGGAAGGGACCTGAAAGATCATCTAGATCCAGCCCCCCTGCATTGACAGGGACACGTCCCACTAGACCAGGTTGCTCAGAGCCCCATACACCTTGCCCTTGAAGGCTCCCAGGGATAAGGCTTTCACAACTGCTTAGGGCAACCTGTTCCAGGGTCTCACCACCCCTCACAGTAAAGAATTTCCTCGTAATGTCTAACTTAAATCTCCCCTCTTCCAGTTTTAATCCATTACCCCTCTTCCTCTCACTACAGGCCCCTGTACAACATCCCTCCACGGCTTTTCTGTAGGCCCCTTCAGGCTCATATGAGATCTCCCTGGAGCTTTCACTCATGTGACCATCCAGCCAATTCCTTGCCTAACTACTGGTCCATCCATCAAATCCATATAATTTCAGTTTTGATACTAGGATGTTGTGTGGGACAGTGTCAAATGCTTTGCACAGGTCTAGTTAGGAACTCCTGCATAATTTGCATGGGCAAACAACAGATCTGAAGACAAACCAAATCCCAATTTACAAACTGATAAAAATCTAGAAAATCTGGAATCAAATTATTAATAGTTTGACCAGGTAGCCCTGTAATACAGTTTTGCCATGGCTAATGAAGGCCATAAACTTTGTAATGAGTTTAAAAGGCATCAGATCTGAAGCCTCTTAGACCTGTTCTGTCTTGACTTTTCTTGACCTGTCTGCATGTTTTCTTTACTGAATCTGTTGAATCTGTTGGTGCAGATCTGCAGCTGAAGAACTGTCCTCCTCACGCCTGTAGTCACAAGCCTCTAACCTTCATGTTCCTGAGAGCCTCCATTTGCTAACTCGATGAGCACAGGGTCTGGCTGTTCCTTCATGAAGCCCAGAGTCCAGGGTCTTGTTTCTGCTGATGTCCAGATCCAGCCACTCTCTTTCCCATCACCCCTAATGCTGTGCTCTGTGATACTCTGCTCCCATAGCTCCTTAACTTGATGGCACACCTCCTCAATCAGCACACACTTCCTGTAGCTGTGGACATCATCTTCCTCTGCCTCAGCCAGTGACACAAGGACACCCTGCAGCTCCAGATCCGGAAAGTGGCAGCCTCCCCTGGAGCTGCATCTGAGCAGAGACCTCTGATATTCCATGGTAGTTGCTCCAGCACATGGTGGAAAGGACAGCACCCTGTGGCATTAAGTTACTGTCACATATTCAGTCTCATTCTGGGACTAGTGAAAACTATGCCCTTGCAGTGACTATTACAATTTAAATTTTAGGGCAGAAGTATGTATGAGTAGCAGTTATTTATCACACACAGTAAATTAACAAATAATAGGCAAGTTTGGGGGAAAAATGTTAAAACCTCCTTGCTGATATCATCTGAAATAATTTCTCTCCTTTCCTATTAGCCTTTAAAGCTAACACCAACTGGTACTGATAATATCTAATAAGGGGTATGTTTATAAATTATTGTTCCTTCAGAAAGAAAGTGTATTTTTCAACCACTTGATACCTTCTGTAAATATTCTGGCTATTTAAATGTATTATGAGCAGTTAAACCTGGTCTTCTGGTATATTCTCTCAGCTCAATCAAACTCAAATAACGAATTTTCCACTTGTGACAAGAAACTCTTTTGCCTAGACTAAACCTTAAACATATAAAATATATACAATGGGCTGCTTCCATCCCCCACCTCTTTTCCCTGAAACTCTTTTGATGCTCACAGTCTCCAAACTAAAAATCTTGCTTGGCTGTTTTTCTGTCTTATCTAGCTTTGCAGTCCAGCTTTTTATCAACAGTAGACAGCCAGTTGCTTTCTTAACCTGTTTAAGCTCTTGACTTCATGGCTCTAGGGAAAAGAATTCCGCTGGTTAATGACGCAAAAGAAATATTTCAATTATATCACAGGTAGAACAAGCTGTCTTCAAAAACAGCCCCAATTTTAAAAACATAAAGCTCCATCAAAGCCCCATGCAACTGTTTTGCATCTAGAATAACCTTATCAGGATATAAAAAAGTCACAGTGGTGCACAGAAAGGGGATATGGCAGTCACCACACCTGGGAACGCTTCAGACAGGTGTAGCAAATTCATAGTCAAAAGATAATGTCAAGGAGAAAGCCAAAGTCAGACTCCTAAGCATTTTCCACATTTACATGAAGAAAAAAGGCAAGAAATATGGGAAGTATTCCTGGTTACCCAAGATGATTACTTCCTTTCATGATTTGGGAAATATTTTCAGAAACGTCTGTAGATGCAAAAAAGGCTCTGTAAGATGCCAGTCCACAAGACAACTAAATACTCCTACTAAGAGAATTAATTATTGTAATATGATTAAAATTTAAATCAATAGGTATTTCATAAATAGCAGGTTAAAAAAACTGAAGTGAAAATATATTAATAAATATTAGGGCTGTTAAACAGAGGGAAGAGAGATGTTTATTTCTCTTGAAATCACTTGCAAAGCACTATCAGCTTTCTTCAGTTCATCTCGCACAGCGGACCTGTTGTAACAGGAGGCTTTTCTTCACTTCCCCCAATCTGTTCTGGGTAGGATGTGGTGTAGGAAAGGTTTCTTTCCCAAGTGTTAACAGATTGCTGTGATGGCGAGAATTGTATTTCATGCAGGTACCCCTTGAGGTCAACCAAACCAGATAGAAAAACAGGATCATAGAATAGCTCAGATTGGAAGAGGCTTCACCCCCAGCAGGTCATCAAATACAATCTCCTCCTCAAAGAAGTATCAGCAAAATATTACTCAAGTTTTTATCCAACCTCATCTTGAAAACTTCTAACGGAGCATACACAACCATTCTGGGCACACCAGTCCATCATTTAGCTCTTGTCATGGCTAAGAAGATTCTTCTCACAACCGGTCAGAACCTCTCCTGTTCCAGTTTATACCTGTTAGCTCTTACCATACCACCAGGCACCACTGTGAAGAGCCTGGCTCCACCCTCTTAGTAAACTCCTTGGGGGTCCTGGCAGCCCATCAGGTGCCCCGAACCCTTCTCCCCCCCATGCTGAGCCAACCCCATTCCCTCAGATGCTCCTTGCAGAGGACACGCTGCACAGTCCCCCAGGATGTGCCGTCCATACAATCAGCAGAAAAGCCACAGCTCCAGGTTACCTACAGCCTTCTGCCTGGTGGCAACATCACAAGAGACACGTGAGGCACTGGGATTGAGGGTAGGAGACAGAAAGAATTAAACAAAAACAGACTGAAATTCATTAGTTCTGTTGCTCATAAACTACCCTGCTTCTATCAGGTTTTGTTTTCTTCAGCTACACAATTCAAACTTATTATGTAAGATTTGTATTTGCCATAGCCCTTTGAGCATGTTGCTTCTGCATAGATATTATGATTATATCTGTTCATTGCTCTCTTTATAGTTAAAAATGGAACATAAAACAGAGATCAGCTTGAACAATTTTACCCGGCATTGTTCAACTCAATACAAATCATCAATATGTGACTTTTTCAGAACGATAACTCTTCCAGTTTGAGAATAAAAGTAACTTCTTAAAACTGAAAAGAATTCATAAAAAATGAAAATAGCTACAATTGTTTCCACTGAATGGATATACAGTAGCTATTCCTGGTAAATTACAATCCTGTGCATGGACATTTTACTTTCTGGGACTCCTTGAGGGTAGCTATATTTCTGTTTTAAGACTATCATCTCAAATAGAGAACAACTTAATTAGCATCAAGATTTACATTCCAATAATACACAGAATGTACCTGTGGCAACAAAGGAGACTTAACTAATCAAAATGTTCTCTGCTTCCAAATCTTGATGTCTGTCACACATGAAAAACTGTAGTTCAGTGGGATGCAAGACTGAGGAATAGGTCTAGAAGACCATATTTTTAGGTAGTTTTCCTAAGGAAATGAAGCTTATGCAACTCCATTTTCTTGGTGTTCCATCCACATGTCTTCTATCTAAGATTTTATTCTGTTGGCCAACTTCAATCAGACTTGAAAGGCACGAATATCAGGAAGTCACATGAATGTTAGCAGCTTGGTAGAGGGCACTGAATCGTAGCAGTGTACTTGAGAAGGGAAAGTTGCAGAATTCAGGTTCATACTCCATTTATCAATCACTGAAGATGTTGACATTTGAATCTTAATATCACCCTCTCAGAGTTTTATAAGCACTTATTATTTCAGTGTCTTATACTTCTCAAGACATTCTACAAATGCTAAATCCTGCATTACATTAGAACTCTTGAGAGTGCTTTCTTAGCTGCTGTATATCAGTTAATTCCACAGCAGTATTCTGACAAGCACCAATAGAGGAAGCATCCCCACAGAAAATCAAGCCATACTGGCTTGCAGCTAAGGAGAAAATAACTACCTTGATGCATTATACAGTCTGCCTGATCTATTTTTTTCTTTCCATATGAGGGCACACTAAATATTTTGATAATGAAGTCATAAAAGTCATCTAGATTTCATCTCCCAAAGTCCCTCTATAAATGGAGTAATTATGGAGTAAAAAATGAGCAATTCTCTGCATGTGAAATCATTGGATTTTCATGAAGGGAAGTGTTTTAGTTTTAGATATTGTTAAGTACAGGGAGTAAAAAGTATCCCTGCATACCTCTAGTAAACACTGTGTATTATGAATTAAATACATAAAGATAGAGGACATACTTAAGTTTTAAAAACTCTTTAAAAGCATGACAAAGGGATTCCTACACACTTTATAGCACCTTTCAGGCTGCCCTAGCCTGTACCCAACCAGAACTGCCAGTAGTCCAAACCAGAGGTCAGAGCCAAGAGGCAACACTCAGAAATCGGTTGCAACCAAATAATCAGTAGCATGTTGAAATAATAAGGTACAGGTTACATACAAAAGAGGCTTCTACACACAAGAGAAAGCTTGGTTTCATATATGTAAGTACACCAGCCTCACTAATGTTTACCACAGACTCCACTGGCTTGAGTCCCATGTGTGGGCAGGAGCAGAGCTGTACCAGAAACAGCATGGGCCACACAACAGAGCAGTGACAGGCTGAGACAAATTGGAGAAGTGGTGGATGGCAGAAAAGACAACAGTAACTAGAGGCTCTAGTACCACGTGGTATTTACATGGTAGGTGGCTAAGTGGTGCAGTGGGTCACAAAGGATAAAGAAAGCACTTAGGCTCCATAAATGGCTACACATTTTCTCTTTCCTTTTATACTTGCTGGTTTTTCCCACCTGCCAAAGCTCCCACTGGTTTTTCCCTCTACTCCTCTCTGGCACCTTTGTGAAATTAGTTTACTTTCCATTTTCTCTCCACTCTAAAGTCTTTTATGACACTCCACGCTCCAGTATGAAGAAGCCAGTATGACCTGTCCCTTTTAATGCAATTTTCTTTAATTTAATTTTATTATGCCATTTCCCAGATCCTTTTCATTGCAGAAACTCCTTTTCTCTTCTGTCCCTTTTCTCCTCCACACAAACAAATCTCAGCTTCTCTGGAGAGAGCTTACCTCACCCTGAAACCAGCCAAAACTCCAGATACTGCTGCCTGACTCTGAAGGAGGGTGAAAAGAAATGTAGCAGGGGAGAAAGGCCTCCATCTCAAATACACAGTTCCTGTTTCCAAGCCAACCCCTTCACAGCTCTGGTTGTTGATTCCAGGTGTTTTCTTACATTTAATTGCCCCAAATGGGTTTCTTTTCTCAGGATTTGACCAGCTGCTTTTCAAACTCAAAATTTCACATACAAAATCTTCCAGGAAGAAGTTTTGCAACTAAGCCAGGAGTTACAAAATTTAGTCAATTTGCTCCCGTTCAAACTGTACCTACATGGCTTGTTAGATGCTGTTCAACTGTTATTAGAAGAGACTGACAACTACTCCCTTGCCTGATTAGACCTTTGTCATCTCTTCATTTTTCGTCAAAGATGAAAAGTCCTAATCTGTGTAGTCTATGTAGTTTTCTATGTAAACTGCAGTTTACATAGAAACTAAACAGGACATTACTCTCAGCCTCTCCAAATCTGGCCATACTTCGAATAGATGGCTCAGATTCTTAAATTAGTTCAAACTGAAATATGCATGCAATGACTGAGAGCTATGTAGGAGCAATTTATGTGGAAAAGAAAGACATATGGGCTAGACTGCATTGCTGGGAGCTTTTTTTAAAAGCATGTTGAATTCAAAGAAAAAAAATACAATACCAAAGCAGAAATCTAAAATATTTTATGAACCTCTAGCAGACAAAGGTTTGGTAAAACACAAAAGGTTTGACATACAGTAGCTACAAACCATTACTTTTTCTGAAGGAACACTCACTATACAGCCTAGGAAGTAGCTGAAGGGAGAAACAAGCTCTAGAAAAGATCTCATTTTGGAAGAAAATTCAAAGACCCTATGTCCTGGTTTGAGCCAGGATGAAGCCAATTTTCCTTTTATTGATTTTTTTTTTTCCTTCAGTAAGCTTTCTTTTAACTAGTCACAGAGCCTTCCAACAAAGGCTGATAAGAGAGGGATGTTTTTGTAACTGCTGGGTCTTCAAGGTCGCACCTTCACTCTGCCGGCTCAGACACTACAGGGAGATCTGTGACCCCCCTGTAGGAGGCTGAGTTAGACAGACAGCAAAACTGGCTAGAGATATTCCATTCTATGGAATAACTATGTAAGCTCAGAGGAAGGTCAGAGATCACAGGAGACAACTTCCTTCCTGCTGCTTCTTCCCTTCTCTTCCATCCATGGCCGGCGTCCGGGGAGGACTCTGTGCATCCATCACCATCTACCCCCAGGCTCAAGCTCTCCTGGCCCTTATCACTCTGTCCTTCCTCCAGCAGCAGCTCTGGGACTTTTTTGGGACTGTTCGCAACTCAGGAGATGCTGTGGGAGTTGCTGGGGGTGGTGTGAGGCGAGAGGCTTTTGCACATACCTGAACACATTTGTATATAATTGTATATATTTTCTTATATCATTAGTGTTTAATTAAAGATGTAGTTGAGTTTTCAATCCAGCCAAGTCTCTCTCTTTTTCTCTCTCCTTCCCTACCTGGGTGGGAGGGGATCAAGAGCTTTGTTGTAGAACCTGAGTCAAACGGTGACACCTTTCTGCTACAGTAGAGGAGATGCTTACTTTTAACAGTGAAAGCCAAGAAACTCTGTATAACTATGCATTTCTCAATACAAAAACAAGACAATGAAAGCCTTAGATGCTCCTACTGAATGTTAATCTAAACGGAGACAGTACCCCAGCAAAAAGATACAAGGTGAGAAACAAATGTTAGTGTCCCTATCTCCAGTTACTTCCCTGAAGAAGTGAGGTGGAAGATAGAAAGGAAAAGCTATGGAGGAAAAAAAAACCAACACCCTCAAACATAAAACTAAAACCCAAAACCAGAATGAAATAACTAATTGTGGGGAGATAAAAGATAGCCTTGTGAACAACAACAACAAAAAAAAAGATGTTTTTAGAAGTTCTCTAACTAAACATAGAAGCCTATTTCAATACATTTACTGATTCAGCCTGTTTCACTTGCAATTCCAATTCCTCTTTAAAAGCACAAAACTAACTCTTAAACTGTTGGTAATAGACTCCCTGCATAAAGTTTGGGCTACACAGAAGAACTGCATGAAGTTCTAGTTTGGTCATGTCTTTGCTCTACATTAGAAGTCCTATTCCTATTTATTCCTCCCCACGCACATTTATCGAACACAAAGTCATTTGCCATGGTGTTTGCTGATATTATGGTACTGAGCAAAGATTTTTCTCTGCAAACTCTTTAACCTTTAGAAAACAGTATTAATGGTAAATTGACTAATAAACTAAAGCTGAATAAGACAAGGAACATTAGCACCTGTTTGCACAAATAAACGAATCCCCATATCTGGATGATGCTTGGAGTTATTTTCAGGAGTGTCTTTTGCACCCATGCTGAGTACCCTGTATTTGCAGTTGATATCTTCAACCTGAAGAGAGGGGAAAAATTAAAAAGCAGCCATTTGAGCCTAACTAGAGAAAACCTGTCAGTGTCCCAGTTTCACTCCCAAGTGCACTTAGGAATAAAAAAAAATCTCTTCTGCATGCTATAACAATTAGAAGCTCATGCACCTGAGCTGGATGTGCGTAGTTAAGGGACTGAGAGATCCGTTAGAAGGAAACAACAATATAGCATCTGGAAGTATGAAATGTTATGCTAGTGGTATAGCAGCACAGCACAAAAAAATAGGGTTTCCCAGGTACAATTTTGAGATAAAAACAACTACGTTGGTCAGTGATCCATTACTTATTACAAATAAAGTGTTCTGAGTATTACCCATATGAAACAAAATGGAATTACATTTAAAGATTCCCTGTGTCTCAGGGAAGGTTTTTCAATCAAGGTAGCACCACCTCCAAAGCAGAAGCGAGTAAGCCGTTTCATGATGGGACATAAGAGCAGTGCAAGAGCGCACCCTCTCTGCAGTCAAGGGAAATTGAGTTTAGCAAATTTCATTTACCTTCTAACACCAGAAAATCTTGTGCTACCCTGTAAGGAGGTAAGTAGAAAGTCCTATACTAGAGTCAATTTAAAGTCCTATTGCTAGATGAGCAACATGCAGTCCCAGGACTCCACAGGGGCTTTCAGTTAAAATAGAAGAAATAAAAAAACCTCTGCAAAATGTACAGGAAAAAAGCTCTTTTTTCTCTCCCCATTCAGTGTTTACCTAAAGAGAAGTAAGGACAAGGCAATTTTGAAGTAACTACTGACAGCAATCTGCTTAAACAATGCTGAAAAAATTAATTCACATTCACCGCAATCCTTTTCATAAAGCAGCTTTAGAAAGATCCTGCTGAGCTCTTTCTACCTCATGTGCATCAAAAGGGTCTCTGAAATTTAAATGCATAATGAATAGCATATTTTGCCTTGGTAATTTACATCGTATTTATGCCTAGAGGACTGCAGTCCTCACAAGCTCAGATGCCTCCCCACCTCCTCCTTCCCCACAGTCCTCTTCCCTCTTGGGGATTTATAAGATACAGAAAGCACAGGATTTAAGATCCTATAAAAGATAAAGGGTTAAAGGGAAAAATATAAGATAGTTGTGAGGTTAATAGATCATTTTGAGAAGCCTCTTCTTCCTCTCGTATTTGGTTAACATGACTGTTCACATCCTTGGATAATCTGGGCAGCATCCTACATCTTAGGGTCTATCCAGGCATTCCCGAGTCTTCCAAGCGAACAACCTTAGCATTGCTCTGCAAAGTGCCACTGTACACTTGGATGTCTCAACAGTTCCATAATGCTTGAATAAGGTGCACACAAACATCCCATCTAGCTGTTCCAAACACACCAGAGATGGAGACGTTTCTGAGCAAGCTCTCTGTGTGCCTTATGTTGTGGTGGAACATGCTCTGACCACTGAGGTGTATCTTGTGACTACTACATGATCATGTAAAGCAGACTCTTAACATGAACTTATGAGCCCCATTAGCTTAAATGTCAACTGCATAGTCAGGATTGGTCCAAACATCCTGTCTGCTGTAGGTACAGTATCGGGACTAAGCATCTCCTAGATGTCAATAAAACTTAAAAAAATTCCTCTGGCCCTGGAAGGCTCTAGACCAATAAATTGATTTCCTCACCCAAAATTTGCTTTAAAGAAAGCTCAAACCAGGACAATCAGACACTTCTAAGGACTGAAAATAGGGAAGTAGCACGGAAAAAGATTCAGTAAGGTCAGATCTGATTCCTGATCCTTGATTCTTCCCAGGAGATGGGTAACAACCATCAAAAGCATAAAGCTGTAAGACCATGCAATAATCTAAGGACAAACTGACAGATTTTTCTAAGTATCAAATTTAGAGCTTCAGGGAGTGTGGAGAGGAAAAAAAAATCCTACATAAATCTGAGAACACTGGTGTTAGAACATTGTAGAGCAAATAACAGGTAAAATCAGCTTAATGGAGATATTTCTCCCCTTAGCAACAGCCTTGGCCAAGTTAAACAAAACAGTAAAATAATCGAGAACAACATTGTTTCAGGTTGCTAAGACCTGAAGGTAAATGGGAGAAGGACCTGGGGAAGGAACTATGAAATTTATTGTTTATACACAACAGTCCTGTGGTAGATCTCTCCTTCCCCATGGGAGGACCCTTCTCATTGATGAAGAACTGGCTTTTTTCAAGCCCTCAGAGACAGGCAGAAGCCATACAATGGGAGTTTGAAGAGCTTTCAGTCAACAGGATTTCATTCCTCACTATCTCAGATGCCTCCCTAGCCGCCTTCTCTCACAATTTTGAGTTTGGATCTATCTGTATCAATAGATCAATGAACAGTAACAGGAAGCAAGAGCAATAAGGGGCTGAACTAAGTCTTGGATGCTAAGCTAGGTCAAAAGCTGTGATGAAATTCCCATCCCATTTTACCAACTAAAGTCCTCAGGATTATTGGAGGCATCTGAGATGTGCCATGCCTTTTTCTTCTGAATAGCACAAAAGTATCTGACAGGCAACCCAGCATAAAACCACATACATTTCTCCACCAAAATGCAGAAAGTAGGAGTGGCTACCTGAGTCACCTCACATTCCCTGGACCAATTACACCCAGTCAGATCTTCTACTTGTCATCCATAGATCTGAAATGACAGTCAGATACTATGTTCAGCATCTCCAGGAGGCAAATCACTCCTACATCAGAGCCAGAGATCAAAAGTTTGTCAAGACATGAAAGGTGTAAACTGCTGCAAAAAGCTGGGTGATGGAATCTGCCACCCCTGGTATTTCACATCATTTTGACATGACATCATAAAAGCTACCATGAGCTTTGATTTATTTCCAGACAAAGTAGATCCTCAGGTGTCGGAAGATTCTTTATACCTATGTTTGTGTTTCCTGCCATAACTGAATAAAGAAAAAAAGAGGATTATGCTTATTTTCCTTTTTCTGATTTTTTTTTCCCTGAAATGAGTAAAGATACAGGTAATTTAACCAGTAAAACTCTGGACTACTCAAAATATTTCATCTGATATAACTTAGGTTCACATATCATATTTATGAGACAGGTTGGTGAACTCAGTCATAGTGTCAACAAATATTCTCAGGTCTCTCTCCTCTATCATTTCTCACCTATGAACCTCCACTGTTCAGAAGTAGCTATAAGTTTTTAATTTCCAGCCTTGTGCTTTATATTACATCCAATGTTTAACACTTGGTACTACAAAACTCAAACACTGCATGTTGCTCACACTTCCCAAATTTGTCACACCAGAAAACCCAGATAGTGCATGGCAGTTCTTGTGTCACTATCATTAACAAACACACCCAAAATAATCTGTTTCCAAAATTAATCTTCAACGAACCGTACCACCCTCGCCCAAAAATTTGCACTCAGCGCCATCTATTGACGTCATTCAGGTGTAGTAGAAGGTAACACCCTGGGTTGTTCACCATGTGGCACTGAACTGTATAATACACTTTACTGAACTTTTTAAATAGGAGCAACACTGGGATAGGCATTAAAGAAACATTTGCTTAGTGTTAAATTCTACCTCCATTTCCAAATAAGACTATTGTGCTTTCCCACAGAAGTAAGGATGAAATACTGATATGAGTTGTTCAGACAGTGACTTCTGTCATTTCTTAGCAATATCAATATTCTAGAGATCCTGAAGCTCTTCTCCATAAAGCACACTAGAACTAGAGGGGTTTTTGCTGGTGGTTTTAAAATCTTTTTAGGAGATCTGCAGCTTGGCGTGTTATAATTCCCAATCATTTGGGATGATTAAGTTTTAAATTAAGATCACTAAGCTCTTAGATTTTGCTTCTTTTTTCTTTATGGAAATTTTAGATAAAAATTAGGCTAATATTAGCTTCCAAATCTTAACTCTTAAAAAAGCAAGTGGTTGAACAAACCCCAAAAAAATCCCATATAAAACTGAGGCTTTAGGCAGCAAGTTCACATATCAGGTACAAGAAGCACCCTTTCACCAAAACCCAGCTGTAGCATGGGCCCATTACTTTAACAAATTATAACAGAAATATATGGCTGATCTTCTAGTAAGAAACTTTGGTTAAAATGTTAAAAATATTTTGTCCAAAAGATCTCTTGCAGACACAGGCTGTTCATACATATCCTTAAGGAATCTCCTACTGCCAAGAACAAATAACAGACTTATGTCATCCAAAACAGGCAAGGCACCTCCAGGACAGAAACCTATGCAGTGTGTTGGAAGGAAATGTAAGAACCAAACCAAATTTAATACAAGTTAATGTCCTGGATGCAAAGAAAACCTAAAGCCATCTTAAGATGATTTTGGGAAAGCTCAGCTGCAACAGTTTTCTGGCTGTGAATCTGAGGTTCAGTAAGTAGTCAATATTGTCATTGCAACACCATTTTCTGTTATAGGTGAAGTAAACAACATGTACTGGGTCTGAATACTGAGGTTTACTTACAAATGAACAAGATTAGCACTTTTATCTCAGATTATTATTTCAAACACTCATTCACTCCAAAGCATTCCTCTTGCTAGAGTCTCAACTCCTTTCCCAGCAGAGAGGCTTGCTGCTGGTGTGTGAAGGTCAAGCAGAAAACAAGTGTCCCTTCACGCTGTACAGTTACGACACTGTTACCAGCCCAAGGCAGTACCAGCCAAGCTCCCAGGGAATCCCCTGGTATTTTTCTCCATATGTCTTCCTGATCCCCAAGATCTTTCTTTTCAGGCTTCCCTTCCTTCTAAGGCCATTTTCCAAATCCTTCTTTTTTGGCACTACATTATAGAACCTCCAAGACCAAATCAAAGTAGCTTACGTGCCGAAGTACAAGACACGCTCAGACACCTAATTGATGTCTGTCAAGTTTCTTCACTGAGGAATTCAAAACATAACTTTGATTTACTCCAGGAGTTATTAAATTTATAACCAGATTATACTGGCATCAGCCAGCAAGCAGGCTTGTTGTCCTGGAGAGCTCAGAAATTGACACGTTCATCCCCACGTACATATACACTGAGTTATCTGTTGTCCATTAGTATTTAAATTTTTTCTTCTTGCCAACAGATTCTAAAGAGGCCTTATTGTTTGAAGGTCTACTATATTTCAAGACAGCTCTTTGCCAGACTGTTGCAATCCCCATTGTCAACATGCTTTCCCACAGCTGCTCCCAGGGAAAGCAACACTGCTGACCCAGAAACACTGTACCAGCAGCCACAGCTGTTTTTTCTTACCAGGTCCCACTGCATGGGGGGAAAGGAGCTACAGAAAAAGTCCAACATAACACCAGCACTGGCATCTCCTGGAAATGACAACAGATAGTAACTGAGCTCTTTCTGTGAGGTACTCTGCAGGTTCTGCTCATCCATTTAATCTGTAATCCCTTCCACATCTAATGTCCATGGCTAATTTTGCCTATGAACAGTGCACAAAATAGTCAGTAGGGCTGGGAAACAGATCAGGTGGATACCCAAGATTATTATCAGAGAACAGGTTCAAAGGAACAAAGTGAGACTCCTAATGCATTAAAAGGAGACTACTAACAAAGATAATTAACTCAGCAGAATCTGTGGGAAGAATAAAGCCAAGTCACCATCTGGACAGGAAAAGGAAAAAGGCAGTGTCCTGGTTTAGGCCAGGATGAGGTCACTTTTCCTTTTGCTGATTTTTTTTTTTTTTTTTCTTCCTTCAGTGAGCTTTCTTTTAACTAGTAGCCCAAACCAGAACAGGTGGAGCCCAGGAAAACCGAAGATCCAAGACCAATGACGTTGCACCATCCACTCTCCAAGCTCCTTCTGAGTGTTCTGCACAAACAATTTAAAGCAGATTTTTAAAGCATACATCAGACAATAGGATAAGGTCAAGTATTAATTAATCCATTAAATTTCTCATAAAAATGTACAGAAGAGTGACTGGTCTCCAAAGTTTATTAAAAATCAAAGAATAGAAAACTTTACATAAAAATATGTCAATTTTAGCTTCCACATAGTTGTCCACACAAAAAATTTAAACGTGTTTTTTTTAAACCTGTAGCACATAACCACAGTGATAGCCAGGCCAATTTATTTGGTTCACCATGACTGAAGTGTTACATGATACCACTTTTCAAATGAGTTTTGCTTTAAAATGGACACTAGTATAAGACACCAACTAATGCCTTTGAAGGCTCTTTAATGTAGTTATGCTCAATATTGCTAGTGTGTGAAGACTAAGCAGTATAGGCTCATGTAACAGCCCTTAGATATTATTTATGAATCAGCTCACAATTTTGAAAACTTTTTTTAATTGTGATAAGTTTGGAGCATTAAGACAAACTTTTTGCTAACAGATATGCACTACTCTACTTTGGAATGTTGCCCTCTCTCCCCTTAAGGACCTGTTTGTGTTTGACAGATTCAGTAATAACATGAACTACTTCTGCTTCAAAGGCATACAGCATATTAAAAAGCATCATGCTTCACACCTCATTTTAATGCTCAGATATCAGTTTTAAAACCTTCTAGATCTGTACACAATATAGATGTCCTGTTAAGCAGGATTCTTCAGCTTTCTCTGCTACTGGACTTGTAGAACTCATCTGTAGTTTTCTGTATAGCTTAAGAACTCTCATTTAAAAAAAAAAGCACGGGAAGTCAGAGGGCATGAGATGTGACCTACTCCCAGGACAACTGTGGTGCTTTTAAAACTCAGGGTTAGGCAGGATGTACATTTTTCAAAAAGTTAAAGACAGTGTTTGTCATGGCAATACACACTTGCATAGTATACCTGTATGCATCTGTAAATTAAGTGCCAGCCACTCATACTGTGTACAACACTGGGCTGTGCTCTCCTGCAATACATTAAAAGATACTTCTCGTAATGCTCAGAGCAGCTGAAGTACTTTTTATATATTTGCTCTTAACAGAACTAATGCATACTGCTATACAGATTCCTGAATGGAATCAACATATTTCCTTTCTCCACATTCCTTAAGCCGGGTACCTCTGTTTAATAATGTTGTTTGAACCCAAACATTAACAGGTTACGTTACTAAAATGCATCAAAGCATGTAGTTCACAGCTTTTTAATTTCCTATCAGGACTTGAACCAACCTTTTTCCCCTTCCTCTCAAAAGTTTTACTTCTGGTACTACAAATGCTGGATTTGTTGTCTAGTTAAAGGAATAAAATTAAAACTCATTGGTCAGAGCAAGACGACTGATAGAGGCCAGAAAATGAGCTAAAAAACACAGGGTCAAAATGCTTTGGAGCTCGGTAACTTCTTAAAACCATAAGCCAAATCGCACTTTCATCATGAATCGAGAAGCCTCAAATATTACCAAATGTCATATTTGTAACACTGCTCAGACAACCTGCCAAAACTATGAACCCAACTTAGATAATGCAACCTGGGAAAGGATCTGTAAATTAAAAAACCTCTTCCCCTTAAATATAACTTATGTGACAATATGAAATTAAATTAAAAATTCCAAGTTATTGCACAAATTATACTTCCAATATTTACAGAGCAAAAAATTCTGAACTTTGAAACAAAAACAGGAGAGCAGCAAATTTACTTCTGTGAATTCCCAACTTGATTTGCTGCAAAGAAAAAAAAATAAAAAATAATTCCAAGGGGCTGAAGTTTCCTTCACTTATAAAATAAAAGAAAACAGAACCCACAAAGGAACAGATGTAGCCACAGCATTTGTAAATGTCCTTGCAGTTCTACTGTCAGAGCTGCTTCGGCAATGTATGAACCATTGTGGGAAGGCAGAAAACAAACTTCCACATTTAATAAGGCTTCACAGATAAGCACAACTACTTCTTGAAGATGGACTGAACCACCACACAAAGAAACATGCAAAGAAGTCAGTTGCAGATATTTGGCAACACCAATAAAACGATGTGCTGGACGCTGGTCTCCATCCCTCAAGTCGAGTGGCACTCACTCAGTTTGTCTGAACAGGGAAGGTCATTTTGGCATCTGCCATTATCTGCTCAGACTAATAGGCAAACACTCTCTATGTTTTTTTCTTCTCCATATATTACGATTGTACTGGTGGTGTCCTCGGTTACCAATTGGTTGTCTCATGCCTCCACTGCTGACAGGGCTGTAGCTGTTGCCTTGGTTATGAGTTCCCTTCATAGAAAACTTCATTCCACTGTGCTGCTAAAAAACACAAGATAAACACTAGTTTAGACACACAAACAACTAAAGCAAAGTACATATTACCAGTGGTATTTCCTCAACATACAAGTCATTCCCACAGAACATTGTTTGAAACAACTGATTTTTTCAAGCTTGTCTAATTTTAGCTGTGCAAGTCCAGTGGCACTAACAGCTTCAAAAGTGTTTTCTGAAGTAAATGTCCTGCAAATTAAATGGTGTAGATTTCTGTGTGTCCTTAATTAAACCCTTGGTTCTCATTATGAAATACACTCACCATGCAGAACACTTATAAAAAGAGAGACTTTCTACATTAAATACTAATTATGAATGTCATGTCAATTTTAGAAGAACTTAAGAAGAGCATGACCAAGTGAGAGACTTTCAGAAACACCATGGAGAAATATAAAGGTGGGATCATATGAGCTGACAGAAAGCTCAAGTTTGCTCTGTCCACAGTCTCACTGAGCTACAGGTAAACTAGCTATGGGCTTGCTTGTAAGGAAATTGTAAATTCTACTGGTTTGATCATAGGGCTACATGGCTCTAAGAACAAAACTGACATCCAGGCCTAGGCAAAACAAATCATAAGGAACGTAGCATGACACTTTCTTTGGGGGGAATCTCCAGTACCTTGGAAGAGAAACTACCAGAAAGGTTTAGTGGCAGCCTGAAGAAATCTACCACAGACCATAAGCTAGTACAGGCATCCCTATCACTTAATGGAATACAGTAAGTTGGTTTAATGTGTCCATACTTAAAATAGGTAAGAGTTTCAAAAGATGAAATTGAAACAGACTTCCCAAGTACTGATAATTTCAATGCAAGCAACCTTTTCTGATGCCTGACAGTAGTAACCATCAGGTAACTGCCTTCAACAAAAACTAATACATAATTTTGCCTACCATAAGTGTTAAACAGAACACCACAAAGCTAACGTTAGAGGCAACTGCTTAGAATTAAATATCTGCAGCTACTTTACTAACTTGCATTTCCAAGCAAGTTTGGAGTAGAAAGCAATGTGCAGACAGCTAGCCATTGTTACACTTGTGTGCACAAAACCAAAGCAATTATTGAAGGTATAATTCCATAAGCAACATTTTATTGTCAAATTATATTTAGACAAGACACTGAGCATGCAGGAGAGCAAACTGGTGAAGACTGATATTGAGAAATAATTAAAGTGAACGGCAAGGCGGTAAAACCCCTTAAACTGTTTTTTTAAGTGTGTCCTACAGCAACCTTATCAACCTTCAACGTGCAGCTTCTAGACTCCCAAGACAGACATGTTAAGTTCTGTCCTCAGACTATCAATGGTAAAATAATCAAGGAGAAACTGAAAAGGGGAATGGAGCTGAAAATCCTTCATTCTCAAGAGGCACAACTGCCTAAACCCTATTTATTGACGTATGTTGCTGAAACATCTATGAGAAGCTATTAATTAAAAGTCAACATGAAGCTAAAAAAACTGTAATACATTTATATTTTTGGAAAGTGATCCCTCAAGAAAACACACTTGTCATTCTTGTGCAGTAGTCTCTTACTCAAGTCTCAAGTCTCTTACATCTGAGTCTCAATTACATAAACAGATAATTACTCAACTACACTAATTGAGATGAAAATACACTGAAAAAAGACAGAAGAAAACCTAGTTTTGCTAGAACAAAAACTCTGACCAAGGAGAATACAAAGTCTCAGCAAACCTATTCCCTTCAGCCAGAAATGTGAAAAATCTGGCAAGTTCATCCCCAGTTTGAGAATTCAGCACAAAAATAACTGGAGGCAGGTAGGTAGGTCACCACAAGACCAGACAAGCACCACAGTAATTATGACGTGAGAATGAAGCCTATCTACCTGTATTGTAAAAGAAGTAACAACCCTTGTTTGTTCAAAACTGGCATAACCAAACTTCCAAATGATGAATGAACTAGCCAGTGATTTCTAGCTTGGCATGAAGCATTTTGCATATTTATTTATTTTTTAGGCATCAAGATAGACTATCAAACTATCAGAGCAGAACCCGGATTCACGAGCAAGCGCTTAAGGAAGCTGACTCAGGGACCTCTTAAATCAGAGACTATGCCTTCATCTTTACTAGTTCTCAAGTAGATAGTTTGCTAGTTTTTTCAAATTTTTTTAAACTGTAAGTTTCTAAACATCCTGCATCCTGTGCATTTAAGACAAGCTGAGGGAAGGAGGAGGGGGTGTGGTGTGGAATTCTGTATCATAACCCAGGTTAAAAGAGTTTCCAGGTATTTTATCAGAAATTTAAGAAAAGGATAGTCCTGGCCACATACCAAGTAATTATTTGCTAAGGAAATGAATTTTTTATTCTTAATTACTGGCAAATTTACTATATAAAACTGTATACATGCAAAGATGGTCATTATTCAAAAAGAAAATATATAGGCAAAAATAAATCTCCTTTAATTTGTAATAACACAAGTAACGTAACAGAGCTGAAGTCCAAGCTGGGTTTCTGAATTGCTTTGGTGTTTGGGGTTTTTTGCCTGTTCGCATCTCCAAAGTAAGGAGAAAAATGCAGACAAGCATTAGTAATGAAAATGAAGCATCAGTACTCTTAACTTAAAAATAAAAGAGATCATAGACACAGCGCTCAAAAATAATCGGTAAGGATGTACACAGTTAAAGAAAAACTTTAGAAAAAGCATGCTACAGTTTAGAAAAAGCACCTGCTTACTATTTTGTTGTTCAGACTACAGGACTAATGGCCATGGTTAAATCTAAACTGTGGTTAATTTGAATTGCAATCATACACTTCAAAATCATCCCACATGAAATATTATGGAATACTATTCATAAGAACTTTACTGAACCATTAAGATTTTAAGTATCCCCTTAAATAACTTTATATATCTGCAAAAATTTCAGAGCTCTTTTCAATTTCTCACTGTATTTCCAAATTCTCTATTTCAGGCTTGCAGCAAAACAAAACACACACTCCCCTTTTTAAAGGATTTATGTTCTCTTTTCCACTTCGAGCTTACCAATATCTGGAAATATACTAAAAAAATGCATCTTGCATATAAGCAAAATTTAACTTCTTGCTCTTTATGAGATAAATTCTCTGTTTGCAGAGAAATAATAGGCCTAATCAACAGTTCAGTCATTACTGGAAAATAAAGATATCAAGTATTAGGCAATGATTCAACATAGCCCCATTACTTTAAATTACCTAACAGGATTCTACAAGGTTTTTGGACCAGCTACCCCGACATACTCTTAACCTTGTAAGATTTTTAAGTAGTTTAGATTTCTAAGCTGAAGTATGGCAAGACCAAAATAAATTCTTATTCAAGCTGTTTAAAACTGGCTATCTGGAAAAATAAGGCCCAAAGCACTGCAAATATCAAAGACACTTCACTTCCCCTCATTCTCCTTGTGGGCCCTTTGTTTATACCTCCTGGCTACTTTCAGCTACAACTGAAAAGGATCTTGAGTCCTGAACAGATTTTATAAAAACTATTTCTGCTCCCATTGGAACAAGAAAACAGCATTTATGCAATCAGCTGTGATAGCAGCAAAGAAAAAAAAAAATCAATATTGAGACTAGAAAGAGCTCAAAATGAATAAAATTTTTTAAAGTTTCTTATCTTCTAACTCTAGAGAGCTGAAACACTCAACACAGGTTATATATATAAGGTAGCAGGTTATATCTACATCAGCCCTTCATATTGTATCTTAGTGTGCCAGCTCTGCCAGTATCCTGTAACAAAATGCTCTTCACCTTCAACAAATATTAGTCTGGCCAGTTCAAAGATCACCTAGTGTTAAGAGAGAGATCAGAGGGCCTAGTCCTCAGAATAAGTGAGTGACAGTAGAGACTACCATCTTAATCTGAGCATTTATTCAACTACCTTACAGTACAGAAAGTAGAGTCTGACACATGAAATAAATATCCTTTTTGATTTTGTCACAAGTCAAGTTTCAAAAATCAGAGGACGGAGTCAAAACAACACTACCAGATGACAGAACTCATACTGCAACTTTGCTGCTGTTACGACATGGGCCATGAAGTGTTATCTGCATAGGTGTCATTAAGGAGAACAAGAGATAATAGCTTCTCTAGCATAAAGCTGACAATTTTAGACCTTAAAGAAAATCTCCCACCTTTCTATTTGGAACAAAAAAGTACTATTACAATGAGCAGAACCAAAACACCTTCCAGTTGATAAGCTGATATCAATACAGTACATGTGAAAGTCAGTAGAGGAAATGCAGATGTGAATATACAAATCAATCTCAGCTTGTAAGCAACAATCTAATTACAGTGACATTGGAAGATAAACATGCACAATGCAAACAAAAAGCAGGTTCTAAACTTCTAGATCTTCCACATTCCCATAAGTCTGTCTTTCGTTTATGGTGGATTTATGTTCCTAGAAACTACTATTTAGACTTTGTGTCCTTCCTGTAACTCGAAAAGCACTCAGGAAGAAACCATCAAGGTGGCTAGGGGCTTTCATACAGTCATATAACAAAACTCTCACATAAAGACTGTCCACAAAAATATTGTTCTCTGCATTCTTTAGGAAAGAAAATAAAATACTATGTTCTGTCATACACAGAAGATGAGAGTCTGACATTTAAAACCAAAACTGATTCCAAAGTATAAAGCAGTATTCTCCGTCCTTTACCTAAGAAAATGCATGGACACTGAAAAAGTATTCCACCCTAATGACATAGCTCTAAATAAAAGCTAAGAAAAATAGTATTTAGTTGACTGAAGAAACTTTCAGTACCTGAACAGCTTAATAATGCCATTGAAGAAACAAATCAGGTCACTTCTAGATTGAAGTTAACAGACTAAGGTCTCTGAAGCATCATACTATACTAAGGGAATTTAGAATGTTTGTGCATCTGACTAGTTGATAACACCTGCATTCTCAGAAATATCTGGTAAAGTGGACTAGAGTTCAGACCTGACATGAATTAAAATGAATTTTTACAAATGTATCTTTCAATGAAGTGAACAAGACCTAACTGCTTGCACTCATCAAAAAAATACATTTTTGACTCAAGCCTCTGAACAGTGTAGGTTTTGTTCCCAATGTTAACTTCTCAGGAATCATTCCTGAGATTACTAGCAGTATCAGCACTACCAGTGAGACAGACCAACACCATTAGCAATTGTGAAACAAAGTATTTTAGCCATTGAAGTGCTGATAAAGCCATACAAATAAGCAGTTTATAAGTTCAGGTGTCTGGTCTTATATGGCCAAACACACAAATCTGAAGAACTAGCTACTTTAAGTTCTTTTAAGAGTTCTTTAGACTGTGGTATTTCAGCACTGACATTAAGGTTGCATTTCTTAGTTGCCTCCTGTGCTTCACAACTGACCAGTGAATGGTGCCATGAAATTCTCCATTAACATAAAGATGACCAGACATCTAAAGGATGTTCAGTGGAGGTTTTGTTGGACACACTGGAAGCCAAAGGAGCAAGAGAACTGGTGCTTGGTGGCTTTAGGTATCTTTGAAACAAAAGATCATTCTTTTGGGGGGCAGGCAGGGGCTGGAAGGAAATGCTACTTAAAAAGTAAAAGAAGGTCTTAAATACTTTTCACCTAAGAATGTGAAGTTTATTCGGTCTCCACTGGGGACTAAGTAACCAGCAATCCAAGGAATGAAACAGGGCTTATTTAACCTCAAAACAACAACATGCACAGTAGTCCTTTCTTCTCCATGGGTAGTCACCAAGAAATTTCTGCCCCCTCCATTCACCAGGACATGCATGCCAATATCTGGTTTTCTGCTTATGCCAGCAGGCAGCACTGGTTCATAAACTGTTTTGCTCTCCAAAGTGAAATTTCAAACTGCTTGTCAGGAAAGCAGAATAATAATTACCATGGATAAATTATGATGATGATCCCAAAAAGCATGCAGATCTGTATCAGGATTTTAACTGGTCCCTGAACTACCTGGAAATTCTCCAATTAATTATACAGTATGTAAATAGAATTGCGAATTGCACCAAAGCTGTTTCAAAAAAGAAAGCATCAGGAAGCTCTAATAGCAAAGAATTTGCCTAGGCTGGAAGTTGTTAAAAATACAATTTGTGCTCTTAACATTGGCACCTCCTGCTTTTGGGGATAGTACTGGACACTTATGTATGGCTTCCAAGCTGAAATGAGGCAGAGAAGGTTGCCAGGGAAAAGGCCGAAGACACCATGCAGACAAATTAATCCCTTTTGAAGTCTTTTTGAATATGAAGAACACTTGCTATTAAGGAAAAGGCTTGCACATGTTCAAATCTATCAGGAGTCCTCTGAGCTCGTAAAACGTGCCCCTTAAAAGTTATAAACTAGCATGGTCTCCAGTTACTTCAACTGTGAAAGCCATCAACTTTCACTAGTTCAGTCATGCTCCAGAAAGTTGTAAATGAAAAGGAAACATTTACAGTATTCTGGATAAAATTATTTCATTTCCCACTTTTGACTTGGTCATAATCCTTATCAAAAAAAGAATGTTTCTATTCCATAATGAATAAGTTTTTGGTCAACTCGATGCAGAAAAAATGTAATTCCATTTCTGAACTGCAGATAGCAAGAAATTCCTCTGATTTAAGATGTATCAAGCAAAAGCCACAGAAAAATTCCCAATGTTAAAAATGCAAGTATTGTACAAACCACTAGAAGAACAGCTAACAAATACTGGAAAGGACAGCCAAGAAACAGAAAGCCAGAAGAAGTGCTATAAAGCAGTTGTTTTCCAAGATTCAAAATTGCAACAGTGATCCAATATTCATGCAATACATTGCCTCTTCACAACTGAGGCAAAAACTCCAGATGCCAACTTGTTTCATACCAACGGCTCCATGTCTCAAAACCGGGAGTGTTTTTGTGTGTGTAACTTTGATGAAGCTCCAGGTTCCCTCTTCAGAAAAAGAGTTGTTAAGGAAATGAATAAACTAAGTTTGTATTTTAGATTAAGTTTAATTTAAAACCACTCTAAAGTTTTATTTTAAACTTCCGAAGTTTGAGATAGCACACATCAATTGCAGCCATTAAAATAGGACTATATAGTTTCTCACTAAAAGAAAACATTTCCTGTGCAGATAAGCTGTTCTACCGAGATAGATAAGATTCAGCGGTGGAGAAGAGGGGGGAAGAGGTGAGGAGGATTCTGTGTAATCACTTAGGTTAAAACAAAAGGCACACCCCGAGATAGAAGTGGGGCTTGGTAAATGACAGAGGATTGCAGGGGTAGTTGGGAAGAGCATCTGGTAACAGCTTTGAGAGATGGTGCACCTTTCTACGTTAACCTGCCTGCAAGGAAATGGTAGAGCACCTACAGCATGCAAAGGGAAAGTAGTCTGGTCTAAAGGAAAGAGGGTGAAAAAAATGTTAGTGAAGTGCCTAAAACAAGCACTTGTGTAATAACTATGAAGAATTTGGCCATCAAGTTATAACATACCCTGACTCAATTACTAAACATTGAAAATGCTGTCCACATGAAATTTCTTCATTAGTCATCTATAAGTTTCAAAATTTAAAGCACTATCATTTTTTAAATATTTTTTTTTATTCTGTAGTAAGTGGCAGTTACCATCACTAAACATATAGGTTGAATGAAAAATACTCCCTTACATGCCAGGGTCAAAGTATTTTGATCAGCAAAAAGTCCAGCTAGAGGTCCACAGCTAGTGGGATATCCCAAAGGCTGATACTAGTTAGCATCTTTGTTAATGACCTGAATGATGAGGGAGAGTGACCCTCATCAAGGTTGCAGATTATACAAAATTGGAAGGAGTGGCTGATACATAAGATGGTTGAGTCGCCATTAGGAGGGACCTTATCAGGCTGAAGAAACAGGCTGAGAGGGATCTCAAAAAGTTTGCAAAAGGGAAATTCTGAACTCTGCCCTTGGGAAGGAATAATCCCCCACACCAGTACACACTGGGCACTGACCAGCTGGAAAGCAGCTTGGCATAACAAGATGAGGGATTCCCAGTGGACAAGCTGAACAGCCAGCAATGTACCTTTGCATCAATGAAGTCCAACAGCATCCTCAGCTGTATTAGGAAGAGTATCTCTAGCAGGCCAAGGGAGCTGATAATTTCCCCTCTACTCAGCTCTGGTGAGGCCACACATGCAGTGCTGGGGCCAGGTTTGGGCTGACCAGTAAGAGAGACACACGGACAGAAGTGAGTCCAATGAAGGTCCATGAAAATAAGTAAGAGACTGGAAAAATTGGCATACATGGAAAAGATGACAGAGCTTGAACCATTTAATCTCAAGAAAAGCTAGTTTGAGAAAAGTCTTGTTGATGAATCTTTCTAACAAGAGAGTGTAAAAAAGATGGAGCCAGGCTCTTCACATCAGTGCCCAGTAAAAGGACAAGGAGCAATGAGCATAAGCTGAAATAGAGAAACCATGACTTATTTAGGAAAAAAACTTTTTTACTGGAACAAGTTGCTCAGAGTGGTTAGAGAGTCTCCAACCTTGGAGATATTCAAAACCTGACTGGACAGCAACCTTCAGCAACCTGCTCTAGCTAACCCTGTTTTGGCCAAGAGGGTTGGCCTCTGTAATTTTCAGAGGACTCCTCCAACCTCAACTATTCTGTGACTCTGCAAAACACTTATCTCAAGCAGAAACTGAAGCAATACATGCTGTGCCATGCCCAAAATGTCAAGAAGTGCTGAATCAAATAAAAAAAGACAATGTTATTAAAAATATGCTGGTCCTAGATTCCCAAGAACTGTGATAGAAGGCCTGAGAGAAGTAAAACATTGCAAGAATCTGATCAAAATCAGATTTCAAAGAAACCAACTCATTATTTTGTTATCAAAAGCAACCTACAACTTGCATTAAAGCTCATGTGATACAGCTGTTTTGACAACAAAGATTGATGGAGTATTTTCCAGCAGATAGAGGCTCTGAGGCTATAAGGAAAACTGAAGATTTTTCTTGTTCTATAATGGATACATTAACTAAAATACTTCAGGCTCATTCACTAACATACAGCTTCCTTGCATGGTCACCTCTCAGAACATTTAAGCACACATTTAATATTTTGGTAAAAATTCTTGCACACACGCTCATCATTAATTTCCTGTTCCTTAAAATGTACTGCAGAAAGTGACAAGTGTAGTCAGCTCTAATAATTCAAAATCAAGACAACTAAAATAGCCTAGACAGGTCAGTACAATTCCTTCGGATTCAAAAACTAGCTTACAGATACACCACCTACATGAAGTTTTTGTTTGAAGAACAAGAAGCTAAATAGTTTAAAGATCTGCAAATATCCCACTGGTTAAGCACCAAGAGTCTTGAATACAACTGGAGAAGTCAGACATCCAATACTCTCCCTTCAACTTATTCCTAGGTGTCAGTGTGCTGTGGAAGGGCTCTTAAATTTAGATCTGGATGCATCTCAAACACCAAACCCTTTCCCACCCATTCTTCTTCCCACACTTCTGACATGGCAAATAAGTACTTTTATGATGACATGAAGCTCAGCACATGCTATATGAAAGTTATCTTCAGAGGTTTTTAGACTGACAGCCCAGCGCAAACAATCTACACTTCTGTTTTGATTGCTTTCTCATGAAAAAGTTGCTCCACTTAGCTGGCTCATACCTGATTACTGGCGGCCACTATCAAGGCTCTCGTAGGCGCAGATTGGAGTTTACCACTTGGCATGGGCAATGCGGGTGGTAAACTGGCCATAAGCCGAGTCGGTGCTTGCAGACTGAACTGGTAAACATTAGGAGCTGTGCAAGGTGGTGTATCAGAATCCTTTTGGCAGAGAAAAAGGGGAAAAGAAAAGCAACTTTACAGAAAGTACAGCATATACAGGCTACGCATGTGAAAACGCACCCAAATATCAACTCGTGAATACTGTAAAATTTATATTTTTATGGTAAAAAATAAAATAAAAGCCAGCACTATGTTTATTTTACACATCTAGCAAACGTTTAATTGAACCTGCATCAAGGAGACAACGTCAACAGGTCTATGGCAATCATAGATCAGTTCCAGTCAGCACAACCTAAAGCCCAACTTGCAACTCTACCAACTTTGAATTAAAAAATGGGAACTATAGTTGGGAAAAAAACAGAATAAGAACAGCAACACTGTTACTGAAACATGGGCTGAACTTTTAGGTGTTGTGACAGAATCATTCCTCTAAACAGTGTTTTGGATTGTACTTATCTGCATGGCAAAGTTACTCACTGTAATTGTTACAGTCTTCTCCCATTCTAACCAGCAACAGCAAAGTTAGGGCTCCACCTACCAAAAAACAAGGAGACGGTCTGCCAGTCAAGACTAGTAGTATATGCACACCAGTCACCTGCTTCACTGCTCTGTTCCACTCACTTTCCATTGGAACTCTGAGTCACAGTTCTTCAGGGAAACCCAGACAGATGCAGGATTACAGAAAAAAATTGTGATGGAACTGGTATTACTGATTACCATTCCTCCTCCCTCCAGCCTGACCAATGGCAATTACAGTTGCATCATAACCAGTCATACCGGTGATGTTAAAACAACATAAGCAAGGAGGCAAGCACAGATGCAGGGTTTTATAGCAATTACTTAAGTCTGAAAACACCCAATTAACTGCCTCAATTCATAAATGACCAAATATTTTCTAAGTTGAGAAAGCTGAAAAGCAATCTACAGCCTTTTAAAACAACTTTGAATTTTGTAAATCAATCTTGTAAAACTTGTTTTACAGTCATAACATAGGGGCAACAGTTAAGTAGCTTTCTCTACATTTTATTGCTGCTTTTACCTTGCCCTTAACTCCAAACCATTCTGAACTTCAAAATAATGGAAAAAAAAATATTATTTGTCCAAAATCACTAGGTTTTTTTCCCATTCCTATCCATCTGGCTCAAAGTATAGTAAGAGATGGGTCTCAGCCAATTAGTAGCTTAGGAGTTACCAAATTAAAATACACTACTGGCTCAGAAAACTAGTAATTTTTACTATCAAAGTAATTTCTGTAATATTTTATTGCTCTTTCTCTGAAGATTGTCTGGAAGCAAAAACTCTTCACTTAAATCAAGCAAACTTTAAGCAGACTTCTGCTACTACTACTTGCCCTCACATGGTCTTGCTTTCCAAATTATCTCCTTCAGTTAGAAAACAGGCTGTCTGGGAAAACATTTTCAAGAACAGAAACAAGAATATATTTTAAAGCTTTTATTGGAGAAAGAAGGTGGTCATTCAGGAGAGAGTGACAGTTGTGAATATCAAGCAGCCCAAGCAATGATTTACTAAAAAGCAAAACTTGCAGCCCAGTTGAAGTGCATACCCCACAGTAGAAAAAGCCCTCAACAACATGGTTAGCTATTAAAACAATCACTCCTTTATTGGTCCACATAAAGTTGTGCCTACTGAAAACTAAGTTCTAGAAAGAAAGGAGCCCCTTCTTCTGCTAGGTCAACTAGTGGTAAAATGTACAGTATGCCTCTGTGAAGCAGTTTCAGATACCTGCATCACAAATTGACGACAGACCAACCATACTGGTAACAAGAATCTGTGCAGAAACCTAAGTCTTATTTATGAGATTAGATGTTTACCATTCACAGAGGGCAGTCACATGCAGTGATCAAAAAACTTAGCTGACTGCCTGGATGAGATGGCATTTTCCTCCTTTGCCAAATCATACACAATATTAGCCACAGGAGCAGGCTAATATCCATACAAAGATGAAGTTGATTTGCGATTTGTTCTTAACTGAGTAGGTGGTAGAGTCAGGTACAGGGGCAAAAAGTTGGATTTCTAAACTGACACTATTGGTCATGGAATTTTAAAAAACGTTATTATAAGAAGAGCTGTCTATTTGTACAGACAACTCCTGAGAATACTCACAAGTAACCATGAACAGGCAGATGGGAAGGCAAAGGGGATCTTACTGTCTATTTAATAATTATCTTCTGTGATGCTGCCTCCATAAATCTGTTGAAATAATAATTTTAATTTCTTCACACAAAGACTCTCCCCTTCTTTTCTACTTAAATACAGTTAGACCCCCTAAAGATTCACATACCAAATCCAGATGGGACACTTCCTGTTTATAAGATTTCCAAGAGGTTTTGTGCAACAAAAAGTTAACTCCAGTATGGAAGCAGCAGCAGATGGAAATGGGAGCCATATGGTTTAATCGACACCAGATAAATTTCAACACAAAGAAGACTGTGTTGCTTTATTTTAATTTTATAATATATTTGCTGTTTTGCCTCAATATTATTTACTGTTACACATCTCTGTGTCCCTCTTCCAGGGAAATCTGGGCTTACTGTACGGAGCTGATATACCAACTTCTCATCAGCATCAAAATCCTTTCTTCCTCGAACTGAAAGGTGAACCTCAGTGATCAGAAAATTGAGTCTAACGTACTTATTTTCCAGAAGTACTGACTACACTGAAGGATTAAGTCTTACTTGGCCTTCTGAACAGGATTCTTAAGTCTAATGTGCAAACTTGAAGCATTACAGAAGCTCAGAAGACCTATGAGTAAGTAAATGCATACAGGCAACACTCTGACACTTTAGATGCGTGTCTGGAAGGTGATAGCTCTGACCCTTACTTGGGTTAGGGCTACAAAGGTCACATTATAATAAGATGAAAGTAAAATAAAGGGGTAAGATCCTTCAACTGATTTTAGCAAACAATCAAGCTAAAATGACTGCAGCACTAAGAGCTGCCATGATCTCAGATGATCCTGAACTCTTGAATACTACAACAATGAATGCCAATGATATAGTCCCTCATTCTGCAACGAAAGTATCTTCTAAAGAGATGCTTTTGGAACAAGAGAGACTACCACATACAGGTTCATCCTATTGGGAAGATTCAATTTTATAAACATACTCTTTAAACCAGTATCAACTTCCTAAGTACCTGGAAGAAAGATTCCTGCTATTCATAGCCTTGATTACTGAGGACTCTTCAATTTACCTTAATGTTGGAAAGAAATTGTGGAAGAAACAAATGTTACTACTGATGCACTCTCATCTAACTGCAAATTTGGCTTGAGAAATGGGAATCCCTAGCCTTCTGCCTAGATGGGAATAATGAAACATTATAGCCATATGAAAGATGAATTGCTGAAGCAATCTTACAATCCAAGCTTTCCTTCCTGACATCAGATGAGAATAAAAAATCCTTCTGCAAAATGCATCTGTCATTATAAAAAGTCATTATAAAAGTAGCAGGAGTATAATTTACTCACCAGAAGCTCCTTACTAACTAGGTCTGACAATAAGAGTTTAATTCAAATCCATTAATAACTCAAGGCTAAAGATATAAGGTAAACTATAGCGGTACATTCATCTATCAGGACAACAGTTCAGTTTCCACTAATTTCATGGGCACTCAATTATACTCATAGGCTTCCTTCTCATGACTCTAGACGTGTGAAAAAGTGGTGCCTTCTGTCTTGTTTCATGAGGTAGTCAGTTGAGCATTTCAACGTACTAGTAATAGCTACTATCTTAGAGCTTTCAACTTCCCAGACAGAATTATTTTATTTTTTTTTAAAGCTGGAGTGGCCTATGATGATTAACTCACCATCTCTGTCTCTAAGTTTTGGCCCAGTGGTAAACAAATCCAACTACCCTAGAATCAGTATTCAGAACAAAAACTTAAACAAAAGAATGCAAGTTTATTGCCAATGTGCAGATTTCTTAAACTCCACTCCTCAATGCCAAAAAATTAACTACAGAGGTCTTGGCAAAAAGGTTCTTATTGTTTCCATCCTCCAAACTTCTCCCACTAATTTATTTAATTTTTTTCTTCTGTCTCACAACATTCAGGAGCTGGAAGCTCTAAAAGGACACTGACCACTTCAGTCAAAAATTGTGCTCCATCTTTGAAAGCAAAGAACATAGTGAGAAAACTGATGTTTATAGTTAACACTTTACACTATAGAGATGTTTTCATGTAATTTCTTAAACTGATTTAACATTATTACCAGTCTTAATACTTTTGCCTCTATTCCTGTCCTGGCCTTCTCTCACTATACCTGCATTAGCATTTGACATTATTAGGAGCCAATTAATGGAAGTGAACCACAGAAACAGTAATCACCTTTTTACTAGCTTCACCACCTCCATCAGCTCACCACAGAACTGAAGTGAACACAATAGCAGAAAAGCAGAAGCAGCTAGTGAACAGAAACATCCCTGGCAAGAACATCTAAACCACATTCTTTGGAACCTAAGCCAACACCAGAAAATTTCACACATTTCATAGTTTGGGGCCATGTGCAGGAGCAGAACTTCAATGCATGCTCTCACTTGAATGGTTTTAGCCCCAGCATACTTCACTCTGCTTGATAAAGCAACAGACTTCAAAGGTGATTTAATGGATTACAGCCCCCATCTCACTTCTTTCACATCAGCTTGAGCCATTTCCCTCTTTGGTAGGTAGAGCCATATCTTTAACTATGGTGTAAATAAAGAAAAATTGAGATAAACAAAATTTCTGCTTCTAAGGGAAGTCATAGGGTGAAGAATCTGCATCAATACAGTAGCACCATTTCCATTTGCCAGCCTATAAACAATACAAAACACTCTTGAGTAAGACAACTGGTTGTTTTTTGTGCCTTTAGGTCAACTGCATTACAAAAGGGAAACATCATCATTATGCTTACAGGAGGGGAAAAGAAGAGATACAGGATACCCAAGAAAACAGAAAAATACATATCTTCCAAAAGCATTAGTGTTCATTTTACAGAAAGACAACTAAAAATGTAAGCTAATTAGTATTCACCAAGATTAAATACAAGTACAGTACCCGTTGAATGTCACATCATTATATCCTGCCAGGCCTGTGGGCTGGAACACATCCCCCCTATACCTTTTGCAGCTTAGAATAACTTGTTATTAAATAAAATTATTTTATAATTTTGTGTTCAAAATTGTGCCTCCCACAGCTTTGCAGAAATGTATTCTTACTTCAAGTGGCTATAGGTAAAAGACTGCTCAAGCAACTGAGAAGAACTGAAGGGGAGCATGAGACAGTATAAAACACCATATGGTCAGAGACATGGGATAAAAAAAACCAAACCAAAACCAATGTGGGACTATATGGTGAAAGAGGAAAAAAAAAAATAAATGTTCTACTCTAGTCCACAAACTGTCAGTAACCTACACAGAAAAACAGGAGAAGAGAGTTTTAAAGGATTTGGGGCTTAAACTCTTAATTGCCCCAAATCAAATGTCAATCAAATGCTTCTCCCTGGTAACATTAGGTTGTCTGTGTCTGCATGCTCAGGATTGCCCACTGATTTATTTGGAGACAAATGGGTTGCAAGACAGCACATACATCTTCCCTAAAAGACTAAAGAGCCTACTTTTTAGAGAACTTGCCTCTATTTGTTCATAAAGGGGAAAGACTCTGCATTCTTCTGCAAAAAGATTACCAATATACACATATTTGAATTGTTACTTTCATTAGGACATGAAAATATTCAGGCACGTGGAAAGAAGGGAGAAAATCTGTATAGCTCTCTCTCAGACTGAAAATTTTGTTGGGCAACTCTTCTCCTTACAGCAAACTCTGCAAATTATTCACAGTCATTTAAACAGATTTAACAAGGCCATTACAGTAGCTATTCTGAAGTGCCTACTCCTCTACTGCACAGAAGCACATGCCCTACACCTGCAAATTCAATCACCTTAAAAAAAACAACTTTTATCAAGACAAAGTATATCATATACTCTATTACCTCTATCTGTTAATAGGAAGTACAACAGTTTCTGCTAATAAGCTGAAATTCAGAGTCTTTGACTAACAGGAAGGAAGGGGAGATGGTGCTAACTTCATTAAGCATGTTGAGTTCGAGTACTAAGCCACAATTACTGCAGAGTAAGTAACAGTTGCAAAATCAGTGTAGATCTCATATGCATTCAGCAGAAATGACAGGAATAATGAGTATTAGTTATAGTTATATCCTACTCCCAAAATGAAAGCATCTGTTCAAAGAACTGAGAACATGTAATACCTGAAGATAGTTAAAAGACATGTTTCATGAAACACTTAAGATACTGCTCAGCATATCCCCTATCTGATGATGGCAGAAGGGCAGGTAGATCAAGCACTGACATGTCATGAGAAGTTGTTACAAAAGCCTGCACAGCAATGGCTACAGCTAAGATTGCAAGAACAGCCTGAAAGAACATCTTGCAAATGCAAAAAACTTAAATAGAAGCAAAGATTCTGTTCTCCCCCAAACTAGACTACACAAGTACTTCATTCACTGAAATTTCAACCACCTTGACAGAACTGCATGGTCTTGAGACATCAGAAAATAATTTTGACATAGAAGCCCAAAGAACATTATCACCAGAAATGCTGAGATAAGGCACATGGAAGTTCTTAGATTAAAACTGCTAACAGACAACTTTGAGATCCTGTACTGGACTGGATACAAAATTATACATCATTAGGTAACAGGAAAGAGTTTTAAAACTTTCCCTAGAGCCATTATATCTGTTACCGGTATGCAATTATCACTGTCACATAAAATGCTATGCTTTATTTAGCATAACAGCATCAAAACTGCAGAGCATACTTAGCACCAGGAATTATACCAGACTAAAATGAGATTGCAAAAACATCTAGGATTATTTTTTTTACTTGGCAGAGACTGTTGATTAGGCAGCACATACTCTCCAAGCAATACTCTAGGACTTCCTGAGCTAATAAAAAGGAGTTTTCCACAACACTTTAGCAACAAGAAAACTAGATCATAATTTACAGAGTACAGGTCCAGAATAACAAAGCACCCAGGAAAAAAGGTATTTTCAAGAGGAAGTTGGTTACTGCTTAGATTCTCAGACTGATATCTGCAACCACCCAGAACAAGCAGAGAGCTGGGAGTGAATACAGCTCATTCCATCTGGTCTCGTAACAAACACTTAACTCAGTATGAAGGTTAAAGTGAGATTTCCTAATGCCAAAGTTTATTTTCTATTTTGGAACAGTTTGAATTTTGCTCCCATAGAGTAAAAAAACCATACACTTTTCACTGTCCTTGATGGCAAAGATATTTATAAAGCATTTTCCATTATTCAGTTCAACATTTGTTGGATCATGTGGGAATGCACAATATTTTACAACTTACCTGTTAACATAAATAAGTGAAACATACTGCCTCTTCGTTAGGGCAGCAAATGATATTGTAAACACCTGAATAGAATAATACTTCATTGAGAAAAGACTTACTACACAGATCAGTTTGATAATTAACAGAATCCAGAAAAATGTATGTGCAGTGGAAAACGGTCAGATGACCAGATTCCTTGTATCCACAAGTTTATTTCCATGTGTTCCTTAGTTTGCTCCTGATCACTAATATTTATATTTTTCACAGAAGCAGGTAACCAAGTACTCAGTATTTTGCAAAGAACTTCATTAGAAGTGGCAGTGAGAGAGTCAGAGCTCTGTACTGACATGTACAGTAAGACAAACCCAACAACTATACAGCTATCTCACCAATAGTAATACCAAAAGGCAGATTTCTCTTCTCTGCAGTCTCTGATCAGGAATCTGCTCATCTTTATAAAAGTTTTCTTTTGGGACTAAGATTTTGCAACTTCCTAGGACACTTGTTAAAAAGACAGCAAAACTAGAATTTCATCAGCCAGACAGTGCTAAGCATAAGGCATTCTGTAAATAGCTTTACTGCCTTGGAAAATCCATAAAAGGATACTTTTGTACAAGATATGGTCTCATTAAATCCAGTTCTTGGCTTCTGGACTGTGTAGACAGTGGCACAGAAGTGTGCTCTCCTGCAAGCTAGTTCTGGACCTACAGAGATGAATTTGCTCCTGAATTTGGGGACATGTACTGAGGAAAAGCACATACATCTAAAACATATGGGTAAAAAGAAGGCTGTCCTGGAAGAAGGCAGTTCTCTTGTTCCTCAGTGGTACACAAGTTCTCAAGATTACAACCAGCTTGGTCCCCAAAGAAAGGAAAGCAATAATGGGAATGGAAAGAAGTCAGGGTAGTATTACATCTATTATATATTAGCTCTTATATCCCTACACTTCCATTATTCTAAATATGTACAAATGCTGAGATGCTGACTTCTAAATGTTAGCTCTTGTTTATGACAATCCAGTCTCTAAGACAACTTACTCTTTTTAATTGTTCTATTCCAACACTTGTTCTCTTGCTGCTGGAACAAATCTATAACCATTACTAACTGAAGTGCCTGTAAGTCCAAGACACTGGGAGCCTTGTCTATTCAGCTGCTGATCCATATTTACAGAATGAGGCAAAACCTGTAATGCTGCCAGAACTTCAATGAAGCAAATCCTTAAAAACAGTACAGCATGCTGTGTTACAACCAATTCAACTAACTACTGCTACAGCCAACTGTTAAACTATAGTGTTTAATGAAAATTCCAGAATGCAAATGATTAATGCTGCACTGCTTTGATAATGCTTGAATATTTAACTTATATTGCCAATATTGCTGCCAGGACATATTGGCAAATTGCAAGGCCTCCAGACTTATGGCTGGAGTACAGCGATGTGATAACTTCAGAACACAGCTACCTCTGTGCTAGACTGCCTGGATGCAATATTTGACCCTCAATAAACATACAGATGTGGTGCTTAGCAACATGGTTTAGTGGTGGACCCGGCAGTGCTGAGTTAAAGGTTGGACTTGATAATTTTTAAGGTCTTTTCCAATCAAAATGCTTCTATGAAGTTCAGAGAGGGGAAATATGACCAAGTAAAGTCACAAGTTGCCAAGCCTGTTTCTTCTTCCTCAACATATGTAGGTTGACCTCTATTATATTAGTAGTCAAATCAGAGAAAGGTCAAGGTGCAGCTGATCACTATTACCACTGAAATTTTAGCAGTACATTGAAAAGCAAATACACTATCAAGTCTCTATAATTTGACAGTTAGTATCTTGTAGCTGATACATAGCAAAAGATATTCTGCGGTCATGCAGAATACATCTCCAGAAAGAGATGCAGACGTTGCACTCAAGATTAACAGTGCCATAGTAGGGAGGAATATTTTACTATTAAAATGAAACATTGATTATTGCTAAGAGATCAGCAAACTATCATTCTGGAATCTCCCTCTCTCCTGCATTTCCTTTATAATCTGTAACTTGTTCAGTCTTCAGTATCAGGGAAGTTCAGAAGATTTGACTTCAAATGAATACAGAATCATTCCTTATAGAACAATCCTTCCACAGGATTAGAGCTAATACTCCATATAACTCTACAGTGATGAGATGCATCATATTCATATCCCTTTTTCTGAAGCTGCTACCAAAGTTCACTGAACCCATTTGCTGATCACTAGAAGTTTTGGCACAAATACCAGTTGTCAAACATGCTAGATGTTAATTTGTTGGAAGCTATGTACAACACAAATAGCCTCTTTGACTCCAGAAGAACAGACTTCTCTTCCTGAATCAGGTGCAGTTCTCCACCAGAACCGGTTCATCCTCACATATCCAAGCGTCAGGAGGATGGAATTCAGTTATTTGTCAGAAGCCATTCCAAATTAAAATACCATGCTGGCAGTCTACTAAGAACATAATACCAAACAATGACCAGGGCTTAAAATAGGGTCTGTCACAAGCACATAGGCATAAGGCCTCTTAGTCTGCTAAAATGGGTAGCATTTCCATTCGCTTTGTGGATGCCCAAACAGCTTGCAGGTCTTTCTTGTTGAGAGCTTCCTTTTCACTTTTCATTAATTTCTCTGGCATCAGACAATGAAGTTTTATCTTCAAGGTCAGGAAAAAAAGGGACTAAGGGGAGGTCACAACCACTCACCACTAATTATGTTGGGAATGCACAATATTACTTAAACACTTGCATTTTCTCATAAAACTTATTACAGCAATATCTTTCTCACCAACACACTCAAACTAGGAGCATGGCTCATAGTACCACTGGAAAGCATCATGCTGTTCTTTTTTCCATAAGCCAGATGGTACAACTGAAGCATTTACCATATTTACTGGAGGTGGAGTGAAAAGACAATTCAACACAGAAAATTCTTAAGTGGAAAGGAATTACAGCAAGTAACCAGAACACATAAAAATGTATTTGCCCTTCAAAAGTTATCAAATTCTTATTGAATGCAATTCCCAACTTTTAATTCCATATCTGACTAGTTTTTGAAAGCAGTCAAGAAACAGGTACTTGAACCTCTCTTGGCATCATCCAGTCATTCACTATCATAGTGAACTGGTTATTACATCTTGTTCCAGTCAATCCACTACCTAGCTCAGAAGGCTTCAGTAGATTTATAACGAGCACCTCATGCCATGCAATGTGATTTTGTGCTTTATAATCTGCACTGGCCAATTCTGTGTTAACTCCATGCCCAAAAAACCCACCTTATAGACTCCTACAAGTCTGGGAAAATACCTAAAGAAGCTACAGTCATCTCCCCCAGGAAGTTAAAAGAGCCCAGCAATTACTTTCAAAATGGCACTTTCAAACAAGGAAGCTGACAGCAAGACTTGACACATGAGGGCCCCATTATATTATTCTTATATTATTCACCTTCAAAGAACGATATGATGTTCCCATCCAATTTGGGGTGTGGGAAAAAAGGACCAGAATTTGACAACGTATGATTTCAGCTTTCTACTCTTCCAGTTAGCAATTGTTAACTTGGGTTTTTATATTTTATTACACCTAACTACTACCACAAAGAGTACCAAAAAATTTAAGATGGAATTAAGACCTATTTAAGTTAATGGAAAAATATTTTATTTCAGTAACTTTTCTGAGCAAGGGAAGCCATTAATTTGCTGTAGCTGTTTACGGATAATATCAGATTTCTGTTGTATCAGCTGAGACTTAAAGGAGTATGATAAACTCTGCATCTTATTAGTTGAACCCATTAAAAGAAAAAGCTTACAATGTCACTGCTGGAGAGTGATGATACAGAAGAGGCAGATGAGCCAGAGGATAACTGTTGTGTACTAGTCAATGACAAAGTCAAGCGTTGATTGTAAGGTGGTTCAGAGTCTCTGTTCTGTTGCTGTTCCCCATTGCATGGAACTATCGGGTCTCTCATTTTCAACCTATTATCTGTTAACAGAAAACAAACATCATTTAACAGCACAGAACACAAATACACGGGCCTTGAAGCCTATGAAGACTTGCAGTTTAAAAAGCTAACTGAAAAATAGACTCAGAAAACTCATATTGGGTTAAAAAGCTGTAAAATCCTTTTATTTTTTCCTATGTATCTGAAAGTGATTAATTTCAAGGCATGACCATTTTGAATTACATCACATTCAAGAAAAAAAAAGCTTGTATTAAAGAGTCCTGCTATACCTACCAAGTTCAGGTGATAAATTAATTTTGCTCCCCCACTTCTTTTTAATCCAGGCCCTGTAGTCAATCACTTCTTGAGTCACTTTGATGATTCTACCTAATGTGCTAAAAAAAATTTTCAATTAAGTATTAAACAAAGACTGTTGGTTACATATTTGCAAGCATTTCAACAAGCAATCAAATTACGCTAAAAGTCAGTTTAAGAGATCCCCACTCAAAGAATCCTTTTGAACTTCTATTTCATCAGCATCCCGTTTAATCCACCGAAGTATCTCAGTTTTTAAATTATTAATCTTCTAACATACTAACATGCAAACACTGACAGGTAGGTAAAATTTTTAGTTCTAAATAGAAAGCATCTTTAATTATCAAGAATATACATGCAGATATCAGTGTATTTGATAAAAGCAATATACAGAGTCTTGAATTTCTCTTTATATAAAATTTTCCACAGAATCTGGAGTAGAACAGTTATGGGATGCATTGAAGATACTAATCTCAACCCTCCTGCTGACCTTCACACTCAAGACAGACCTTCACTAGTCCTTCCTTACAAATTTACAATACAACTTAAAAAGGTGCAAGAACCCCCAAATTATAAAGGAAGTACCATGGATCGTGAGGTAGTGGAAACAGGGAACAGACTGGCTCCAAGTCCAGAATAAGTTACAATTTTATTTTTTTTTATTTGTAACAGTAGCTGGTTCA
>NW_009952435.1:760314-791528 GCF_000747805.2 Chaetura pelagica
CTTTCCCAGCATTCAGCTGGTTGAATTATGCTTTTTGAGCAGGAGTTGTGTACTTGTTTGAGATCTAAACTTTCAGCTTTCCTTTTATCAAGGACTAGTGGCTGAAACACTAACTATAAAGGTACATGAAGTACTGAATATTGTATAAAAATGGGCTGTGAAAAGTTACCATCTTGGAGAAGGTAATGTTATTTTATTTTTTAAAAGCTTCAAAGGTTACAATAAAGCTTATTTTATATTTCACATCATAAAATTACATTGTACCTGTATGGGAATTTTATTTTTGTTTAGGTGTATAATAGGAAGGGAGGACATGCATAGCCTAAGTGTATTTAGACTACCTTTATTAGGTCATTTCATTGTAACACTTTAAAAAGGAGCAATAGCTCTCCTATTGCCTTAGGGATTACTATTTCATGCAGGAACAAATACCACAGATTCCATGTTTAGTCTTCCAACTTTATAGACATGTCAGTGTGTTAGTACCAAAAAAGGCAAACCAGCATCCTAAGCCAACATTGAATAATGATAATAATACAATAAGTTACAAGTCCAATAGCTGCAGAAAGGACTTGGGACAGAATTAATGTCATCCACCATTCTGTTTATGTAATGTGGATAAAATTATGCATGTTGGAAAATAAAATCTTGACATTTACATGCAGAATTAAAGGCATGATTGTCATCACACAGCAACTAAAGATCTTATAATTTGGAAATTACAGATCTGACTTTGGAAATCACAATTCAATAGCTAAATGGAGCACATTAAGAAAGGAACAAATAAAATGGAGGGTAGTATTTTGTCAATGTTCATTACCATGTTGTAAAGGTATTTTAAATACTCAATCAAGTTCTGGTTTCTCAATCTCAAAAAGAAAGTTAAGCCAAGGGAGACAGAATGAAGACAGAGATGACCAATACTGCAAAGAATCAGCTGTGACCCTGAATTTGGAGCTCCCAAGACAGCAATGCCAGTATGGGACTCCAACATACACACATGCTGGGCGCCTCTTCAGCACTGGGACAGAGGAAGACATCTTGCAGCTAAGAAGTTTAATCTGAGAATGCCTTCAGAGAGATTTGAGCTTTTACTTCAGGATAACCTATAAATTTCACAATTATTACCAGCTGTGGTCTTAGAACCAGAACATGAGCACAGACTGAATAACACAAGCTGCTATGGAGTTTGTCAAGTCTGAAGATTCTTGGAGTACCTTTCCAGAAGCAAATCAGTATTCATGCTTTCATATACCAAAAGGAAATTATACAGGATGATATTTTTATCAGTCTGAGTGACTAATCAAGTAGATATAAAGGGTGAAACTACTGCTACAGCAACTATGACAGAGTTGCACATACAGAACCTAGGAATCTCTTTTCTTGCTTGCTTCTTTCACAGAGAATAGAGACCAAAGCTTCAGACTCTCATTTTCAGTAGAAACGTAGAAAAAAAGAAATCTATTAATTTATTAGGTTGAAAGGCAGATGACTGCTATACTGCTCATACGCCAAAATTTAAAACATTCATTACAAGACATCAGAAACTGAAGGGTGATTAAGGCTATGCTGCCATATACTTATTATAGCAGCAAAGAAAGAGGAAGCAAGCATTACTAAACCAGATACTGCTCTCAAAAAACACCATTTCATATATATGGGACTCAAGAAATCCCATAGGATCAGAGAAAACCTTTTTAAAATAAACATTTGAAAACTGTGCTTATATCTGTTCTCAACACTGAAAAGGAAGCATTAGGAACAAAAAAAAAACCAAACACAAAACATCACCATTAAAATCTGCCTTGCCTTTAGTAGGAGGAAACTTAACGCTTTTGGGTTTATTTTTTTGGCTGAGGCCAGAATTTCTACAAATTTCCACACTCCCACAATTTTTCAAAGATGCTTCTTTGAAAGATGTGATAAAAACACAGTGAACTGGTTCATAAAATTAGACCGCTCTCCTATGAAAATGCCCCTTTAGGGTTTTTCTCTTAATATTATCATACAGTAAAACCAAGAATATGCCATTTACATACCTAGTTTATTTTATGAGAAGAGCTTAGAAGAGTCTCTTTTTACACACTGCAAACCCTAACTCCACAGGGATGCTTTCTAGATGTCATTACAGCACAATTATGGTGCAAATAAATCTTAAGATTACTCTTAAAAGGCCCAGATTGCTGAAATAAGATGCAGTAAAATCAAATATCTGAGGCTTCAGCCAAGCTACACATGAACAAGTATTAAGAGCAGGAAAAAGCAACAGGCCTGTGAAAGAACAAAGTAACTGTCCTGTTGGCCTTAATTAAACTTATGAATTATACCATAGTATTAAAAGGGAAAAAAAAAAAAAGAACACCTGAGAAGGATCTGCTTGAGCATAAATCCTTTACCCAAACAAATACCTTGTAGGAAAAACTTATATTGCTGTTATCTTTTAAGAGGCAGCATCCATTCTAGTTACAGCCATCCACCATTCAAGATAAGAAGCAAAGGAAGGACTATTTCAGATCGTACATTTCTGCCTTCTGTGTCAGCAGATCTAGCAGGCAGATCTGACATTCCCTTTGACTGCTCCCATAGATATAATGGCCAACCAGGGGCAACCCAAACCCAACCTTTCAGCAGTTAAATCCATTTGAACTGTTCACTAGGAAAGGACCAAACAGCTTCCAAGAACAGACATGCAGGGATTACTTTACACACAGCCAAGCCTATTGTTGTTTTGAAGATTATCACCTGGAAACAACAACTCCAGACATGCGGTAGAAAAACCCTGCCAACATTTCCTCAAACTCTCAACTCCAGCCTTTTGGCATGAAAGTCCCTTTCTCTCATCTACTTGTACCACATGCCTGGCACCAATAAGGAGAAACCCATTATCAACCTGCAACTCTAGGAACTGAAGTAAGGTTTCAGAAGACTTAGACTGGAAGGGCACATCACAGTGGAACCAGTCTTCCATTCCTCATTTCAGTACTTCATCTGCCTCCCAAATACAGGTACACTGCTGTTTAGAGATGCAGGCTGAGCACACATTCATATCTGAACCACGTGATAGGCCAATATGTAAGCAAACATCCAAATTTACAGACATGTATTAAACTAAGGATGCGCCTTTGTCACATTCAGATCAGCATAACTTCTGGCTGTCAAATGGTACAATAACACTGTCTTCCCCAAAATATAAGCTCCTGCTACTTTCTCTTGCTTCTTGATCTGCCCATCTTGCAGCCAGAAGTTGGATCAAATTCTCAACATTACAAGAGTCTTGATATATTTGTTTTCAGACCAGAGTTCATCTGACTCACCTTCCAACTGCAGGATCACTAGATCTGATCCAAAGCAAGAGTCATGAATATACAGACTGAAAAGGAAGAAAAGGCAGCTGGCAGGAGATAGCCCAGAGATAGTCAGGCTAGACAAAATATAATGTGAAATTGCACCTTAATTGAGAGACCACCGGCAGGAGAGTTAACAGGTAGTCTACCGTTTCAAAGAACATGAATCAATGAAGTGCTTGTTGCCAAACACCTAAGGTTACTTATGGTTTATCAAGAAACAGAATAAAACTACAAAAATGGTCACTAACTTGAAACTCTGTCCAAAGAGCACCAGCCAAGCTGGCGAAGACTCTAAAGAACAAGTCTTACTAAGAGCAGCTGAGGGAACTGGAGTTGTTTAGCCTGGAGAAAAGGAGGCTGAAGGGACACCTACAAATGAGACTCTGCAACTACCTGAAAGGAGCCTGTCACAGGGTGAGGGTCAGCCTTTTCTCTCAAATAACAAGTAATAGAACAACAAGAAATGGCCTCAGGTTATGCCAGGGAAGATTTAGAATGGATATTAAGAAAAATTTCTGTACTGAAGAGGTTGTTACACACTGAAACAGGCTGCCTAGGGAGGTGGGTGAGTCACTAACCCTGGAGGTATTTAATAGACACTTAGGTGTGGTACTTTGGGACACATTTTAGCGGTGGGCTTGGAAGTGTTAGGTTAACAGCAGGACTTCGTGATCTCAAAAGGCTTTTCCAACCAAAACAATTCTATGAAAACAGCAGTCCTTGCAGACTTTTTTTAGTTAGCTCACTTAAGACAACACACTCTTAAGACAGACTATGGCCAAAGATCATACTAAAGCTGTTCAAAGCACATACCAACACTGATCCTTAAACAGGAGATGTCGTGCCTGTAACCATATTTTACAACTAGACTCATGTCCCCATGGCCTCAGATATTAAGAAATCAATCAATTTTTTATCACCTTGCCTGAAGTCACAACACCAAATTTGACCTTGAGCACAAGCTATACAGATTCAAAAAGGATCATTCTCCTCATTTCCTGCCAGGAAAACCACTCCTTCCGAGATGATAGAAATCTGCTTGCTCTAACACAATCTACTGAACTATCAATCTCTCCTGGACCATTCCTGAAAGAGGATGGGTGAGACTGACTGAGAACAAAACAATGTTAAAGTAATTTCTGTAGCTGTAAGAATTACTTTCAGTACTGTTTCCACTCAGACAGAAGATAGCTTTCAACTCCCATAACACTCCAGATACTGTATTTGGAAGCTTTAATGGAGATGCTGGTAAGAATGGCTTGAATCTACCCATTATTACTCGAAGAGACTTGTTACTAGGGAACATGGGCAAAAAAAAAAAGGCCTATGCTGAAGGACCAAAATCTGACTTTTTTTTCCACACTGGGAATGTTAGAAGCAGCAGCTTACTAGAAAGCCTTCAATTAGCATAGGCTTGTGCTCCTTTAACTTGGAATTACTCTGAAAAAGAGAGGTAACAATGACCACCCAGAAAGATTTGAAATATACTGAGATTGTCATCTATAAAATAGTACTCTGTACACAGAAATCTTCCCTGGAAAGAGCTGATATGAATTCAAAGCCATGAACAAACCGTTCCACTTGGCGGACAACTAGCCCAAATTACAACAAAACTGAATAAACCCAAGTCAGCCTGGGGGGTTTCTACCCTTTCAAGTGCTTTCCATATAGTCTTTGTTGATCCTTCTAGTAGAATGTTAAAACAGCTAGCCACTACTGTTTAAGCAATCCCATTGTTTACAGTTTAACCTACCACTAACAAGCTTAGAAAAGCGAGAGGGGAAAAACTGCTCAGGACAAAGGGCTCCTGGTGGCTATGGCTTTAGGGCAAGCCCCCAAAAATGTCTATACAGAGCCTGGACCTCTCTGTCTAACAGATGGAAGAAGGATCTGAAATACACCAGGACTGCCCAAGCACATCAGTTTTAACTAAAACCTGAGACCGAACATCAACCGCTGCTGAGGTTCTGCAACAAACCTGCCACCATACACCTCACTGTCCACCTACAGGTCCTTTGGCATTGACAAGACTGGAGCTGGAGGAACTGTCTGCATACAGGACTTTGCTGAATGCTACTGCTGCTCCCACTACAGCACTCCACTTGACAGAATGGCAAGCTACTAGCATGACAGGTTCTGAGACTCAGACATCACTGGCACAGCCACAACCAGCAGAAAGAAAAGTCAGATATATGACACCTGAACACACCGCTGCTGCGACTTCTCCCCAGGTTGGAAGTTGTGACAAAATTCAAACATCTTCCTAAATTAATTAGTGTATATATGAACTTCACATATTAATGACATGAAGCTTCCACTAAATGCATTTAAAAAAATACTGTTTGATGTCTGTAATAAATACAGGTACCTCATAAGAGTATTACTACATTCCTTAGTGAACAGAGAAGTTAATGAAGGCCAGGACCTAAGACACAAGCAAAACTTCAGGAATCCTTAAGTTGCTCTATCTATACTTACAGAAGAATGAAGTTTCATTCGGCAACAGAATTGCCAACCAGCACACATTTAACAGATACATCTTTAAGCTATCTTAAAACAGCAGCCTCAGATGTCAGTGTGTTACACCTTATCACTCTTCCTGTATCTCCATCACAAGCATAAATATAATCTCAACCTTTGTGAATTTAATACCACAGAAAACATAAAATACTGTCAGTTTTAAATCCACAAGTGAAAGACTGCATCTGACTTGTGGTAAATTCACTATAGAACTATTTCACCTTCCAGTGACATTAATGCTAGAAATTAACAGCTTGGTTAGAGTTTGGAATTTTAGCTAGATGGCTTATGTCACTTCTTACAGCCATCCCTTCCTGCAATTAGCAGGGAAGCTCAAAGCCATTTGGATTCTAGGAAAGTTTCAGGAAAAAGATGTCCCCTGATCTAGCCCCACATTTATAATGAGGATTAGAATAACAGATGCTAGAATAGATACATGAATGAAAGTACAACATGACTGACATGCCTTCACTTTCTTTCTTTTCCCTCTTTCAAAAAACAGAAAACCTAAAAAGGTGAGTGGTAAGAAAGTATGAGCTGTACAGTGCTTCTGTGAAAGACAAAAAAATGCATTAAAAAATGGCATGTGTAGAAGAAGTATGCTACTTCTAATGGCAGTTCTGATACTATGGCCAAACGGAACTGATTCTTTTAACAGCTTAATTCCATATCAAGCCTTCTAAAACATCTTATGGGGGCAAGTGTGAACAAAAACAGGGAAATTTCTAGGCTTGTTATCTAATTTTGTCTAAACAAGCACTTTGATCACACACATTTATATCTGCCATAGTAGTGGCATACAGACATAAATCATAAAAAGCATTAAACCAGCAGAACTTCCTTTTAAATACTTTAAGTAGAACGTTGAGGAAAGACCAATTATCTTCTGGCTCCCTTCCACACTAAGAGAACCTCACATTGGACTCATCCTGGACCCATGCTGTCTTCATTTCAAGGCTGCACATTGAGGTATTACACTCATACCACTGGGCTGCCTAAATTTCTGGGCAAATTTCAATACAGCTGCAGTTAAACAATAAATAACAATATTCCTTTTATCGATTTAGAACCAAACATTCCTAATTGATTACACAGACAAATGGATATTCAAAAAGTGAACTAATTACCTCTCAGAATCTCTATTTGGATATGATCTTGCAAGTGGTGATACTGCATGGCTAAGAACAATGTAGGCATAATCAAAAACTTGTTTGACTTGCATGGCACCGTAAGAACTTCTGCCAACGTCGTTTCCTGAAATAATGTGACAGTCATCAGATCATCTTTTTTTAATATCAGTAACCAGAAAAATATTTATACTTAAAGCTCAGAAGCCTTAAAAACACAGCTTAACTCTGTTTAAGTTGGTTAGCCCATCCTACTCATACTGAGAACAACTAAGTGTGCCTATCTCAGTAGAAGCTAACCTCAGGATTGGCACTTAACATTATGCATTCAATTTACCACTTTTAAAATACCGATGTACCAGCACCTGAAACAAACAGAGAATACAGATCAGCTCAAAGGTCTTTGTAGCTATCTTTAAGAGGAACCTACCAAACTTAAAGCATCATATCTCACTTACCAGTAAAGCTTCTGCAGGCCAAACTCAGCTTAAAATTCCACTTGCGCAATGACATTATCTTCATAGGGCCAGGTATACTTATCTCAACCTCTACTCAACCTTATCAAAACTACAGATTAATAAACCAGTTCATACGTATTATTTATCTCCACAGGATAACCCAGTTTGTCAAAACCTGTCACACAGGATTCCAGAAGTTTGTACAGCATTGTCTTTTAAACAAGTTAAATCGCACTTCTTGACTGCCCCTCTTTGAGCATCACTAACATTTATAGCAAAACTCATTCCAAATCCAGTGCCATGTGGGAGGAACTGCAGAAGATAAGAACATGCTAGAGCTTTTGTATCAGTAACAGCATACAAGCATTGGTCTCCTATTTGACACCAAGAAAGATACTGTTACCACTACCAAGAAGAAAAACTTGGGGTTTTTTTGGTTTATATATTTGGCACCAGACACCAAAGGTTCATTGTCACCACTAAATTTAAGAAACACAAGGAAAACTTTCTTCAAACTGCATAGCTAAAAAAAAGACTAGATCTTGAATGGGTAGAAAAGTAAAAGTCTTTCTCCTTCAGAATGATGTTTGGAATGCTGTGAAAACAATGGAAAGGGATGAACCACTGAAAATGTGTATTTTAAGCTTGAAAATCAGATCAGGTTTTAAACACGAACAGGTTTTACTGAAAAATATGCTTTGAAAATTGATAGGTAACAGACCAATGAGGCCGAATTCTACTTTTGAGGAATCCTTCACTTGGCGCAGTATTTTGTCCAGCAAGCCATTATAGAAAAACATGCTGAGGTCTGCCATCCAGGGGAAAAAAAAAAAAAAAAAGAAAAAAACAACAAAAAAACCACCAACACACAACAGCCTTGGCTTTACTACTTGACAACAGAATTTAGTGTTTCAAGATTATCCAACCATAATGTGACTTGAACAGAAAAGCATAACCAATTGAAGCAGACTGGGAACACAGAATTTCTTCAATACTTTATATGGTCAAAATCTGATCAATAAATACTTCCTGTTTACTGAAGTAACTGAGTATCTTGTTAGAATAAAAGGTAATACACTGGAACAGGTTGCTCAGGGAACCTGCAGGAGGTAATATTTATAAACTTTAAAAGGGTAGGTTTAGATTAGATATTAGAAATACTTTAGTATGAAGGTGGTGAGACACTGGAACAGGTTGCTCAGGGAACCTGCAGATTTCCCCTCCCTGGAAGTGTTCAAGAGTAGGTTGAATGGGGTTTTAAGCAACCTGGTCTAGCAGAAGGTGTCCCCTCCCATGGTAGGGAGGTTGGAACTAGCTGATCTTTAAAGTCTCTTCCAACCCAAATCGTTTTATGATGCTTGATTCTGTGATTGTTCTGAATGCACCACTGCAGTATCCAGCAGGTACTAGGCTCAAAATCACAGAAGCCTCTTTCTAAATGACATATTTGCAATTGGACTCTAACCTGAAGTAGAAGCAGAGACCAATGCAGGCCTAGGACAGTGAATCTAGGAGGAAACACATTGTAGTTCAGAGATGTACTAAAAAGCAGCAAAAGACTTCCCAAAGGACCTAGCCCAAAGGCAGCTGAATAGGGACCAAGGTATTACAGGGATCAAGAAATCAGAACACAAAAATGTGAATTCTGCTGCAAAACCAATGATTAATTCAGGATAGATTTTCCAGAGGCAGGACACATGGTTGTGTCCTGCAACAATGCCACCTTTCACATAAAGACATACTAAACATCTATGTAGAAGAGAATTAAATTGAGAAGCAATATGAAAAAGGAATGTGGCTAAACACACAATTGCACCTACCACTAAATTTTAGCCCTGCCACTAAATTTTACCCCATTTACAGTTGGACTCAAGGGTCTTCTCCAACCTAAATCATTCTATAAATTCACATAACAGGAATTAAGAATACAGAGGCAAACAAATTGCTTTAGTTTAGTCTAACCTGGTCCTAAGACAGCCACATTTGATGTGCATTCTACATGAAGTTAGAGCAAAACAAAGACACTGCTGCTAAAAATTGTTGGTTACTCCTTTCAGTAGTTGTTGCCACCTCCACTGTTGTGCCAGCAAAAGATATCACTTCCCTAATCCACTTACAGCAAACTCAGGTAGTTTAGTTTAAATCATCAAGGAAGTTGTGTATGAGTCTTGATTGAAGCAGATTTGAGAACAGAGGTGGGATAGCTTATGCCATAGCATGCCTAGGTTCCTGGATTGCCTCATTCTGCACCTGTAATTAGTTTATAAAAACATCTGGATAAACACGTCTTTTTCAGTTATGCAGTCTGCAGAACTTGATTTGCACTGCAGCTGAAAAGCAGGTATGGATGCCAAAGCTACCATGTGAGCTACTGTGAACTGTATAGAGGTGGTCCTACCCACTCCAGAAAACATATTAAAAAAGCCAGAAGATCACATATTTGCATTTGCTGTCTTGAATAGATTGTCTTATGAGTGATCATTCTCATTAGCAGATCACATCTTGCATACCTAAGCATCCCTCTTTAGTCACAATCTGTAGAGTGATCAGTCAAATCACATAACCAAATGCTTTCACTCTCTAAAACAATCAGACATCAATCCTCAGAGATGTACACACAATGGTGTGTGATTTCATGTATAATTCAATCCTCATTCTTTCTTACAAAGCCTGTATCCCTAAAAGAGTATGCCTAAGATCTCCATCACTATCAGTATTGTCACTCCAACAAGCAGCCTTCCATTACCTGAAGCAGTTTTAAGAACACGGCCTGGATGGAAGCTGATCCATTTATGTTAAGCTATTACCTAGTAAGTAGATTTTTGCAACATTGAGCGTCACATGGGTTCTTTCATATGCTAATTTCACTGTATTTCTGTATTTTTATAAGTGCATATATTTCATATACACACATTTTAAGTTTCTGATGACAAACAGGAGATACTGAAAAGCTCTAATGTGGGCAGACACTAAGACTAGAACAGGTAATCCCAACAGCTGTTGCCAATCTCAAATCCAATCACTTCTTGTGTACCTGTCCTATCAGGATGCAGAAGCAACACAAGGCCTACCTAGTCCATCAAGCTAGTCTTTTTTCAAAGAAAACATATTAAATTTAAAGTTTAGAGCTTCTCAGTGTCCATATCAATTCAGAATAAAAAACAACCTCACTCATGAAGGGAGCAGCACAGGTAGAACTCCAAGTCTTAAACCGCAATTTAGCTACAATGCCACTGCCAGTCTGAATCAAGATCAAAATAATTCCTATTCTAAGCATGAGAAATGTCTGAAGGACCTCGATAATCACTTGGATTTACAAAGACATAAAATAATAAGCTTCTCCAGCAATCTGCTGAATAAATGCCAAATTTGTTTTACATCCACAGATTAAAGATTTGTTGCCTGCAACCAGTCACATTTTCCAAGATAGAATACTTCTAGACCAACTCCACACAAACCTCTTCTAGGATGATATCATCTACCTTTCTCCAACATGCTCCTCTGAACTGACTTCTGAGTGCCTGGCTTTGCAGTTCTCCTAAACTAACACTTGCACTTTTTTACACATGAAAGACTGGACAAGAGCTTTGAGAAGCTTAAATGGTGGCAGCTACAAGATGTTTGTAAAAACTCCCTTCTTTGGATGATGCAAAGGGGAAAATTTTAATCTCATTACCCTGTCTTAGGACACTCAATATTAAGAATCTTAGGCTATTTATATACACAAACTACCACTTCAAAAAATGCATCACCAGCTAGATCAGTCTTGACATCTCAAATCCAGATTACAATATACTTCCCAATTCAGGTGCAAACTCTTGGTATCTTTGCTGGAATCTTGTTTCTCAGATCACAGAAATTATAAACCTCTAGCATCCAAAAATCAGTCCTTGAGAATCTCAGAGGGAACCTTACAGCACCCAGGAGAATCTGAGCAAAACTCACTACAACCAAAAAAGCAACCCAACAGGTTGATGCATGTTCCTTCCAAATCTAGGAACTAATAGAAGGTACTAAGCAGGTAGAACTGAAGTATCATATCCTCCTGATGGCAGAATTTATCTGTTAGCCAGACTTGACCATTTCACACTGAAGAAAAAAAACAGTTCTCCCAATTTAAGAAGTAATCCCCCTCAATCCTGTCCCCTACAAGACTATTTAAAGCTGTACCTATGAGTTACACCTTTCAGCAATCTACTGCTGAACTAGAGCATACAATCACAGGGGAGACTTTTACACTACTTGGATAATCCTGAGAAACTGAAAGGCTTTTTTCATCCCTGCATTTTTTGTCTGATTTCTGGATTAGGAAGTCATCTTTTAATGTCTTCCTCCAAGGCTTAACCAGAACTTTGGAGAAAGCCATGATCAGGCTAAAAAATGTTCACAAAAAAAACTTGTGCATTCAGTGCAAAAACAGGTTTGAGGGAAAAACTCTACACCAGCTAATGCTAACTTAAGAAACATCTGTGTCCACTCTATCAAAAAACTTCTTCCCATCTCCTCTACACTACTGGAACTATTCCTTATGGAGTTAGACACTGAGTGGATCTGACAATAAACTCATTAGAGATGATGACTTGTCAACCAGGCAATGACCTGAAACCTTGGAAAAGTGTTTTGTACTGGGACATAAGCAGTAACAGAACTAATTAACAGAATTCTAAACATTATCTACATACACTTGACAGGTACTTTCAGATACTGTAAGAATATGTGATTAACCCTAGATCTAAGGAGGCTGGATTTGTGAAATCTGGTTCAAAGAGCCATCCTATATCTTCTATATAATTTCCCTCCTAGTTGCACCAGGCAAGTTTTGAAACTCTGTGGCAGATGCCAGAAAATACCCCTGTGGGAGACAGTGATCGGGTAACTTCAAGTTATCATTAGCTTTCACCTCCCCTGCCAAAACACTTCATGTCCTGTAGGAATCACCTTATCTCAGCCCATACAACTTAATCTAAAATTTAATTCCTGTCAAATCTTTGACAGTATATAACTAGGTATTTTTCTTCTAAACTGTAGTTATTTGCGTCTGCAAGATTTATGCTAGGATGAACAGATCAGAGACCCTACCAGACTTGCAATTTATTTATTTTTTCTTCTCTGAAGAGTCAAGAAGGAAAAATCCCAAAGCACTATAAGCAGTGATTAAAACATTGTGCAGTGCATGTAATTTTTTCTCTTTCAGTCCTCAGCTGATAGGAAGGAACAGAACTGAAGGACATCAAAGGTTAAAGAAATGTGACTCATGCTGCTACTCAAATGGGTCTTCAGGAAAGTACACAGCTACTGAAGGCAATCTCAATAACACAATGGAAGTTCTGCAAAATCACACTGATGTCTGGCCAAGTGCAAGAGTCATGATGGACACAAACTCTACAAACATATCAGATACGTGGTTAGACAAATGAGTATCTTAGCTTACAACCTGTTCTAAAGAATATTCAGTAAATTGAGTATTTAGAAAAGTGCCAGACTTCAGCTCCTGATCCATGGTATTTGCTTTAGAAGTGCTGTACATAAGGAGTCTACCCACAAGACATGACAGTATGGAGTTTGAGTGCAAATTACATTCTAGAAATATTAATGCTGAAGTCCAAATTAACTGAAAAGTGACTCTGAAGTAGCTGAAATTCCAAAACAGCTTTTTAACAGACAGTCTAAATAGAATCCAAACTGAGTACTATGAAGCTGGAACTTTTTTCAGGAGCTCAGCCAAAATTAATCTTGATTACTTTCAAAGTTACTGAATCAAAACCAAATCTTAAAGAAAAGTTTTAAGTTAGATACTTTTAAAAGTACATGCAACTTTAACTGACATCCTCTAAAGGCTCCTGTGCAGCACAGAAGCCAGTTAGGCAAACCACTCTTCACACAAACAAAATACAGCTGCTGCTCCCTTGCTACACATCCATGAATGTACACCCATGCTTCTGTGCAGCCTCTACTGCACTGCTCTGCAGGACAGGTATCTCATACCTGGGGTGTTTCTTTCCCATATGGTGCAATTTACCTGAAGTATGGCACCACAGACTGAGGTGGGAAAAGCTACATATACCTTCCATTCTCATTCTCTCATAATGAACAACAGAGAGCTGTCGCTACTAACAAACTCCCTTCCAGGACTTCCTGGACCTCTTTATTTCACTACGCCTTCAGCATTGTTAGATAATTTTCTTATACACTCAACACAGTCCTGAATCTCCAATGCATTATGTACTTGCACTGTTTGCAATCCAACCTACTCAGGCTATCAATCTTGGGAGACTTCATGTCCTTATCCCTTAGCCCATCGCCATAACTGTACCTCGACACCAGCAACAGTCTCTTCTCAGTGCAGCTTCTTAGCTCATTTGACAGACTTTAGGGACTCTAATGTAAGCTGTGAGAGCACAAGTGGAGCCAGAGCTCCAGAATACTGCAAGAAGTGTGCAATCTTACCAGGCAGGAGAGGATCTTCAATACATAGCATGGATGGTCTGTATCCATTAGTCATTACTTTCATAATTTCTTCTTTGGCAATATAGGCACCTCCATTTTTTATTCTAATACCAGTTTTCAAGTAGTTAAAATTCCTTCCATAAAGTTCAAAAAATTCTATCAGAAGCATTCCAAGGTTTTCATCAGCTCTTCTGGCATCAATTCTTGGATGCAGCTGTGACACAGAACAGTTGTAAATTATTAAAAATTATTGCTTTTCAGACCATAATACAGTGCAACAAAAAGATCTCATTTAATCAGCTGAGTATAATCGCTTTACACAAGCCTGAATTGAGTCATCAATTCTTCGATTACTTAAAATATTGCCACATAACCAAGAGGGGGCAGCACTTCAACGGTATCTGGAAGCAAAGGAATTCCTTCTCTTCCAGCTTTTTGACGATTTGTAAATTCTTTTCCCTAAGCCAAAAGCAAAAGTACTACGTATTACGTTACATCTTAGTAACAGAGTAATACTTGATTTTTCAAAGAAAATCCATTTGACTTAATGTTTTCAGAAGCAGGGGGAATCCGTTTACCCAAATGAAAATACATTCTTCTCTCAATACCCTCCTATTATACATGACATGTAAAGTCTGTACTATTACTGAAATCAGCAGCAGGATATGTGGATTTCCCCATTAGCACATCTGCTGAGACACACTGACATTGTACGTCATCATCCTCATACCAAAAAAAAATGTATTGAAGAAGTTATACCTCATTACCTACAGTATCTGCTAGTTTTACATATGTCAAAACCTAAACAACGTATAATTTTAAAAACTTGACTGTTTGACTTCTTAATTTTAACAAACACTGAAATCATCTACTCTGCACATTCAGCATCAGTAGCCTAGGAAGCAAAAGACTAAAATAGCATCCTGGAAAATTTACAGTAAGATGATTCAGGTACTGGAATAGGCTGCCCAGGAAGCCTGCCCACATCACAGGCGCTGGTACAAAAAGCAATGTACAGCTTCTATGCAGTTCACAACGCTCCTGCTGTTACTTCAGTTCAGACAGTGAGCAGTTCTTAGAGGTCTGAAAAGTAACCCACAGGAGCTGTCAACGATGAAACACCCAGAGCCGTAACAGTAAAGTTCTGCATTGATATGGGAGTCTAAAGAAACCGCACCTAACAGGGCATAAGTACAGAAACCGAAGTGTTTTAATGAACATTGAAACAAGTAAGAAGCAGACTTACCTGCAGGAAACTAATTGCCATTAAAATTAGGCTGTAAGAGCTAATTCCACCAGTAAAAACTTCATTCAAGTCCCTCTGGAGGAGGAACTGTTTTAGTACTAAAATCAAGTAAGGCAGCAAAGAATATTTCTGCAAAGCAAAGTAAGTCTTTTCAATGACAACATCGACATTCTAAAACAACATTTTAACACAAGAAGATTGATTTTCTAATAGAAAAATGTTATTTGGTAGTATACTACAGTGTTTCCACAGCAAAAATTGAACCATGCATTTTTTTTATTCTAGAAACAGACAAATAGAGTAACCCTCACTTAAATCAAACAGCTTACATATCAAATGTATTTCCCCTAAATAGCAAGATTTTTATATCCTTCTTTCAATCTAATTGTCACTGATTATAGTCAAAGCTTTACATTTAAATAGTAGTTTTACTACAGAGCGTAAAAGTAAGCTTGATTTTAAGTACGTAGCTACAGAATAACTGGTTTTAGATATTGTTTAGAAGGATAGTATTCACAATCAAGCATCACTTAAATTCCAGGTAAGCAAAACTTGAACACACTTGCTTTAGAAACAAAGTTCTGTAACTATCTGCAGATCTAGATATTATTGTATGAGTTCTTTCAGTGCACAGGTTTCTCCACAAACACCTAGGACTTGAAGGCAACACTGGATAAATACCAGTAGAAAATAAATTAAAATACCCATGGTTTATTACTATTAATGAAAACAGTCTTCAGCAATAAATTTTCAAAAGTCTTAAGCCATACTAAGAAAGGCTGGCTAAGCATCTAGCACATCCTGAGTAAGCAGTATAACATTCATTATATGGCCAATACCTTCATGTACTCCTTTATAAATCGAGCTGCCTTCACACCAGTTTCTACATTAAAACTGATGTCAACTTTAACTTCTGTCTCCTGGTCAGTAAGTTTTATTATTGGTACCTGAAAAGATTAAAACAAAGTTTTATGCAGCCCCAGAAATTCAACACCAGTGCTATTCTCCAGCCTACACACTTAACACACCTGGATACTATGAGTCCAAATGAATGCAACTATCAAGACAAGTGTGTTTTTGACATAAGATAGCAATCCTACCTTGACTGATAGGCAAACTTTCTTAGTGAGGGGATTAAAAATTTAGCCGTGTATAATCACATTAACTTATGATCACCCATGTACTCTCCCACAGCTATTAGATACCTGCCTTCATAGCTGCAATCTGTGTTTTGTAAGGCAACTAAACGTACTTAATGATTTACTGCTGTTCATAGGACACATTCTATTCTAATAACCTGAGGAAACTGCACTCATCTGACCCATCACTGAACCATTCACTCGCTAAATTGACAGCAGACTAGCCTAGCAGAAAAAATAAAGCACTGTTGGTTTAGCAAGCTGAACTGGTTCACTGTATAGTCAAATGAAAGCCAGAACGGATAAGAGCAAAGCAGGAGTAGTGATACTTCCTCTTCTGGCAGGAATAAATTATTACAGAACTACTGAATATGTAGCTCAGTCTCACACCACCGCCTTAAACTTCAGGTGATAGCATTTATTTTAAAATTAATTTATTTAATTTTTAATCTGAAATGGAAAACATTTTTACCAACAGCAGAAGGAATAAAGTAAGAAAGGCTAGTAAAATTGATAAGCCACTTTACATCACTAGCTTATCGCTGACTCTGAAAATCCCAGTCATTCTCAAGTAAACCAAAGATTACCACAGCTACCGTTACTCCAGCAGCAGCCATAGGAATCTCTGGACCTAACAGAGTAACTCTCTTTCAGAGATCAGAAAACATAACAGCTTGCTAACAGAAGTTTGGAATACTCTGCTTAGTCTCCCTGGAGTAAAAACCACTTGCTCAGTAACAAAATACCCAAAGTTTTTAGCATATTCAATGTGATCTGTTAGGCTTACAAGACAGATGCAAGAGATACTAGATATTACTTTCACAAAAGAAATAAAACTCTTATGTAGCATATTTTGGAAGGGAGAAACAAACATTAGGTTTAGAATACTTACCTATGCTATGAGAAACTTGACAACCTAGAAAATCAGGATTTCAAGCTAGACAGCTCTAGTTACTGAACCCTGGCTAAACAAAGTCTTCTAAACGGTCAGTGGAAAAACATTGTTCAAATAGTTACCTTATTTTAATAGATATATTGAAAATACTGACTTTCAGGTCTTTATGGACAGCATAAGCACAAAACATGGCCTTTCAGCAAATACAGTACACAGAATCACCATTGTCCATGTAAAAAAAAAAACTCTGTGCTCTTGCTAGGCACATGCAGATTCTAGTAAAATCTTGCACGTACAGAACAAAGCAGCACTTAAGACAGTATCATCTGCTTCCTGAATTAAGAACGCTATTTGTTATTAACATTTTAAGGGATTTGGAAGTTTTTAAGCTCAATATTCCAAAGACTAACTTACCGTAGCTTTATCAAGTACTTTAATGGAATACGGCTCAGCCACGTTGTGTTTTCTTAGTGCTTGCTCCAGCAGCTGTAAAGGGGGCCGCCAGATTCTAGTAAAATCTTGCACGTACAGAACAAAGCAGCACTTAAGACAGTATCATCTGCTTCCTGAATTAAGAACGCTATTTGTTATTAACATTTTAAGGGATTTGGAAGTTTTTAAGCTCAATATTCCAAAGACTAACTTACCGTAGCTTTATCAAGTACTTTAATGGAATACGGCTCAGCCACGTTGTGTTTTCTTAGTGCTTGCTCCAGCAGCTGTAAAGGGGGCCGCTCCCATTTCCCAAAAACAACTAGATCAATATCACTAGACAAAAAGAACACAGCATGAGACCCTTTTAAGCTTAAAGTGTAATACTGCACACCCTAAAAGAGGCAGAATTCACATTCTATGTAAGACAAGTCCTCCAGGGTGACCATTTTCCAATTTTTAATCTAGATTCCCAGTAAGCTTCATTTAACATTGTTAATTAATAGATGGCCAGTGTGCTTTAGGACCTAAAGTAGTATTCTAGTTTCTTGCTTCTGGTTCTCTGTTGAGTTCTTTGAGCTCCTCTCCCTTTTACCTTTCCTGCTCCCTTCCCTCTGACTTCCACAGCCCTAACCCATCCCTCATCTACCCATGTTGACAAGCATATTAATAGTCCAAACAGGTTTTATCAGCAGTTGTTATTCATATAAATTAAATTTCCAGTGCTTTCCTGCAGAAAATTGATGTAAAGACAACACAGTCTCTAAGGAACAGCTCATATATCAAACCATTAAGCAACATGAAACATTGAATTAAATAAGACATTTTGCTCTCCAAAACAGGGAGAACACAGTTGTGATAACTCCTCTGACTTTGCAAAGTAACTTTATGATAAGTGACAGGCTCAGTAATTCAACCTAACTAAATACAATCTTTATACAGGAAATACTAGACATTCCATTTTACTGTATCTTGAAAACAAAGAGCCAAGGACTAATCCCAGACACAAAGAAGAAAAGGTAATTCAGCAAAGAGTCAGCAAGTACCTCAAGCAGTACAATGATATATCAAATACAGATTAAAGTTCAGAAAATTCTTCCCTTTGTCACATGGGACATAGGGCAAAATGTCAGTTTGACAGCTTCACACTTTCCAGTCTAAACTCCCCTCTGGAATTTACCATTACTCTAAAAGATTACAAGCTTTTACATAGAAGTAGATTATTACTTACCTAGTTGGAAGATAAAGCCCTGTACTAAAGCTGCCAAATATCTGGACCTGAAAAAAACCCACACCAGTGAAATACCTTGTCATTATGAATGCTCACTTCATTTTACTTTCACAAGACTTAAGATTTTTCTGGACCTGTTAAGGATATAGCCCAGTTATCTAACTTACCTTACTACATACTTTGATAAGCTTGCGCAAATCTACTTTCTTTTATAGATGCAACTTTAGAGGAAACTTTTTTTTTAACAGGACAAGACTACCAATTTTGCTAGGAGGAGACCAGAAGCCTTTCAAATAAGTCCTTTTCCCTATTTCTTTCTAGTTTGATAGAAGTATATGCTGTTACAAATATCTCTTATTTCTGCTCCCTTCTTTCCTCATAGGACAGCTTTACTGAAATTGGAAGGGTTTAAGGTAAACGTTTTTCCGTATTTGTAGGTTTAAAAAACAGCAAGTGAGTCTAAACATATAAATTCAGATAAACATGAATACTTCAGATTTTGCTGTAAGGATAACTATGAAATTGTGGTAGTTGGTTGTGTGCGGATGCCATGGTTTAGGCCCAACACAGTGGAAAAGAAGGCATGCTGAAAGGACACTCACAGTCAACATTAAGTATTTTTATTATACTTCCAATCTAAAGAACTGGAATGTTCTTCTCCCTCTACTACAGCACAGGGCAATTTACAAGTTCACTAAATCTTACAGATACAGTGCAGAGGGACACGGTGTAACAGTGGGCTGATAAAGCTGGGTTAGTAGAGTTAGGTGAAAGGTTGGACTGAATGATCTTACAAATCTTTTCCAACCTGAACAATACTGTGATTCTTTGAAGGAGGAAGTAATGATCTGCTTCTGCATCTAGACACTCAAAAGTCTATGGGGCCTGATGGGATCCACCCTAGAGAGCTGAGGGAGCTGGTGGGGGAGCTCGCTAAGCCTCTCTCCATCATTTAGCAACAATCCTGGTCAACAGGAGAGGTTCCAGATGACTGGAGGCTGGCTAATGTGAAACCCCTCTACACGAAGGGCAGGATGGAGGCTCCAGGGAACTACAGGCCTGTCAGCCTGACCTCAGTATTGGGAAAGATCATGGAGGGGCTCATCTTGAGTGAGCTCACACAAGCAAGTGCAGGGCAGTTAGGGGATCAGGGCCACCAGCACAGGTTTATGGAAGGGAGGTCTTGCTTGACCAACCTGATCTCTGTGACCGTATGATGTGCCTTTTGGATGATAGGAAAGCTGTGGATGTTGTCTACTGTACAAGGCCTCTGATACTGTCTCCCACAGCATTCACCCTGGAGAAGCTGGCAAATCATGGCATAGAAAATGTACTCTTCACTGGATAAAAAACTGGTTGGATAGCTAGGTCCAGAGAGTTGTGCTGAATGGAATTAAATCCAGTTGGTGGCCAGTCACGAGTGGTGCTCCCCAGGGCTCAGTGCTGGGGCTGCTCCTGTTTAACATCTTTACTTATTATTTCGATGAGGGGATAGAGTGCACTCTCAGTAAGTTTGCAAAGGACACTAAGTTAGGTGGAGTGTCAGTCTGCTTGAGGGCCCCTAGGGAGGCTCTGCAGAGGGATCTGGACAGGCTTGATTGATGGGCAAAGGCCAATTGTATGAGGTTCAATAAGGCCAAGTGCCAGGTCCTGCATTTCAGTCACAACAACCCCCAGCAGCACTACAGGCTTGGGGAAGAGCAGCTGGAGAGCTGCCCAGCAGAAAAGGGCCTGGGGGTGCTGTTGGACAGACAGATGAACATGAGCCAGCAGTAAGCCCAAGAGGCCGAGAAGGCCAACAACATCCTGGCCTGCATCAGCAATAGTGTGGCCAGCAGGAGTAGGGAGGTGATTGTGCCCCTGTACTCGGCACTGGTGAGGCTGCACCTTGAGTACTGTGTGCAGTTCTGGGCCCCTCACTAGACGAAGGACATTGAGGTGCTGGAGGGTGTTCAGAGGAGACCCATCAAGCTGGTGAAGAGTCCAGAGAATAAGTGATATGAGGAGTGGCTGAGGGAACTGGAGATGTTTAGTTTGAAGAAGATGAGACTGAGGGGAGACCCCATTGCTCTCTACAACTACCTGAAAGAAGGTTGTAGGGAGGTGGGTGTTTGCCTCTTCTCCCAAGTAAGTAAAGACAGGACCAGAGGAAAAGGCCTGAACTTGCAGCAGGGAAGGTTCAGACTGGAACCTTCATTAGAAAGATCTTCTATACTGAAGGAGTGGTCAGGCACTGGAACAGGCTGCCCAGGGAGTTGGGGTAGTCACCATCCCTGGAGGTATTCAAGAAACATGTAGATATGGCACTTCACATCATGCTCTAGGGGCCAAAGTTGTAGGGTTGTGGGGATTTTTTCAGCTGGTGTTTTCTAGTGGTGTGTGGTTCGCTGAGTTTGTTTGGGTTTGGGTTTTTTTTGTGTTGATGGTTGGACTCTGATCTCAAGAGGTCCTTTTCTGCTATGACAATTCTGTGAAGTGACCTGTGAAAAGGCTGGCCAACACTGGGCCATTTCAGTGTTTATATCTGTTATCATATGGCAGAAAAACGCTATTAAGGAAAATTGCAAGTGAGGATGAAGTAGATGAACTTTAAAGTATCTTTAGCTCAGTACTATGGCCACAGCCCTCACTCTTTGTCATGGAAGGCTACAAAATCTCAGTGGTCTGAAATGTTTTCCTGCTTGTGAACGATAACACCACTACCTGGTAATCTGAAAGGTGATGCTGAGATACAGTTTACATTATTTTGGACGGTTTTTGTTCAGAGGAAACACTCTCTGAATAATAAAAGGCTTGTAAAAACAACTTGGGCTGCCAGGGTATCTCAGGATGTCAAGCTCAATTTTCCCACAAGAGCAGGGCTCAAGTAATTTCCTAAATGTCAAATTTGTGAAAAGCACAAAAAAACCCTAGAGTTTTTAACTGCTTTTTGTAAAATTCTGTATTTACAAATATCCACAGAGTCAGAACTGGATACATAGGTATATGACTCAGTCTCATTTAATATTCAAAATGAAGTTATGGAAAGGTAATAAATTAAATATTACTTAATTTAATTAATTTATTATTATATTAATTTACTTTAAGAAATGCACTTAAAGTGGATAGTTCTTCATATCCACAGTTATCAAAATGAAGGAAATATCAGTAGCCTTCATTGACCTGAAAACTTAAGTTTTTTAATTTCCTCCACTTCTTAAACTGTCAAGTACTGCAAGAGCTGGGACATTAAGTTGATTGCCTTAAGTTTGAAGTCTTATCTGTTCATTTCTAAAACACAGGAAGGTAACAGCAAGGCTAAGTGAACTGCAGTCTACAATTTACGAGAGAAGCAAATCTACACTTAAATTATACTCACATCAGCTGTAGGCCAAAGATCTTTGATGACTGTTTCTATCCTTTTGACCACTTCTGTTCTCATAGCTGCTTCTTCAGGACGAGGGGACATGAAGTCATAGAAGTCAATTATTTCTTCATGTAGCCTAAAGAAGAAAGAAGCATCAGTTACAATTACATTTTAACCATTACAAAAAATTTCAACAGAAACAGGCTATTTAATATCATAATTTAATTAAAACCAGTAGTACTTTAAAGAAAGATGAATGCTACAACAATTAGGCTTTCACATGGGAAAATGGAAGATTTGGTATCTGGGATTTGGGACAAATACATCCATCTATGCTTTTGTCATTCATGGCATTCTATGAGAATTTAAGTATGCATCAGAATAAAATGTTTTACTTTCAACTGCTGCCTGTTAGTGATTTTATCTGATACTCTTTTTATTTAAGGAAAAAAGTCACTCTGGCAGTTCATCTCCAAGCACTTCAAAGGCTCTCAATTAATATCCACTTGTCTCTATCCACCAGCTCTTCTTCAAGCTAGCAATCCTCATCTGTTTTGCTTTCCTCACACAGGAGCAAGTCCAAGGTTTGATCACTGCTAGCCTTCTTCATCTTGTCTGCAGTTAAACCAAGTCTTGGAAAAGGTGGTCAGAAATGCACACAGAGGCAATACATAATCACACCATTCAGTCCATGACACACCTGTTTTCATTTTATTGTCCATTTCTTTGCAAACATTGCTGCTAACTGCTATTTGAGGATATCTGAGTATACAGCTGCTCCTTAAAATAAACCATTACGAAGAAGCGTCAAGGTGTTTTCTGAACAATAACCACCAACATAAAGCCCACCCACTGGGTATATTCGGCTTGAATTATTTTTCTTCAGATTCATGATTCCGCATTTGCTAGAATTTTATCAACAATTTTATAACCTAATGAATTGAACACAATTTAGTGAAATACAGGAGAATATATATATGGTTAAAAGAAATAGTATATTCTGAGATACAGACTTTTCCCAATATTATCTAAGATTAAAACATTGGCAAAAGCAGCAAAAATAGAACTGCAACCAAGAAGAGGAACAGAACTTAAAATTCTTCTCTTCCCATCCCACTCACAACACCCATCAGGTGCCTTCACTTTTGTATACCAGTCCTCCTCCCTACCAGTAACACTTAGGTAATAGTACTCTATGCCTTATGCTATGTTCTAGGCTTACAAATGAAACTATGAAAACCCGGTGCTACATTCACAGACTGTACTGCCACACCAAATCAGTCTTATTACTACATAATTCAGACAGCAATTATCTTTGTCACTGTAATTGTACAGAAGGCAGTAAACTCAAAGACTGAGAGAATAAAAAACTTTCAACTATAGAGAACTTAAGAATCAGAGCTATGAAATGTTTTACAAGTAGATACCCTAAACACTATACTCAAAAATCAAGTTGGCTATTAAGGAAAGAATGGAAGAAAAAAGTACCTTTTTTTTCTCATATACAGAACAAAGCTGAGTTTATAAAATACATCGTACCTTTTCCACAAAAGAACATATTGTTCTTATTTCCTCTCTAAGCTTTCTTTTTGCCCCACACTCTTGCAAGTCAGAGCCAGTCCTAATTTTAGATTGAGTTTCTTGCCAAGTAGATTTTACCTCTTAGGAACACTTTGACATTTCATACACTAAAGAAACTAAGCTGGCTGGACTGATTCACTGTGCAAATTTCCAGACCTAAGTAACAAAACTTGTTTGCATTTTGGAAGATAAAAAGAATCAACGACTAATCTATTTTTGTAAAGTATGTCACTCCAACAGAACTTGACCAATTGCCTTATTATTGGCTGAACATACTTGGAAAAAGCTGCATTGAAGCTGATATATACCTCCAAGTTAATACACAGCAAAACAGCTTCTGAACATTACTTACTTGTGACTTAGGCTGCTGGACTTCAACACAGCACCAAGAAAACAATATAATTATTTTGTTGCATCAGTGAAGGAGCATACCATATGTTCAACCTTGGAACTGAATCAGAAAACTCACTATGCCAATAAATAGAACCGCTAAACACTGAAATTCCTGTCTTAATACTATTCTTTTCCAAACGCCCAAAGATAGCAAGCGATTTAACATCCCAGACAAGTCAGAAAGGTTGCAACAGCAGAAACAGATTAGTGATGAGAGACTAATTATGCCCATACATATTGGGTATGCATTACATCAAGTTAGCCACCAAAATGCTTAAGGGAAGAAGCAGCTCTTGACAATCTTGAGCAATAGTCTAAAATCAAAATGCATCCATCAAAGTATCACTGGCAGCAAAACCTGCAAATTCAAAGTCAGTACCTCTGCAAGGCAACAAAAACTAAAAAGGCCTTTTCTGGACTTAAGCACTCTTAGAGTTCATGATATAAAAGAGGAAGCTTCTTAATGCAAGATTTTTAACCAAAAGAATAATGTTTTTCAGAGCCTATTAAAGACACCACACTGGTTGTTTAGCAAATGCCTACACAAGTGACCAGGTTTTACAGAAGAAAAAAAAGGGCTACTACTACTTTTTCACAGGAAGATATCTTCAGAAACCTTGAAGCCAACTACAAAGCAGGAAAAGAGGATTGGAAGATTAAGTATATCAAAAAGGATTATGAGGAACAACTTAACAAGATGCAAACCTATGCTTGAGAAGAGGATAAACTATCTGAGGAACCCAAAAACCTGCTTCTGTTAAGTGAATTAAGTGATTACAGCAGAGAAAGTTAAGTGATCACAACACATGACAAGCAGAGAAGCTAATTTTTTATTTATATTTTTTTTTAACCACTCAGAGGTTTCCCTTGTCCTTACACAGAGAGAACTTGTCCCAAAATGACTTTTCAGTAGAAAATACCTCACAGCAAGTTTACTCCTGGTTTACTCCAAAAGCAGCACTGACATGATGCTGCATTTATAGCAGAAGAATATGAGGCAGCAATCTTTTTTAATTCAAAAACATTAGTTTTGACATTCATAATAGTCAAACTAGTCAAAAGCAGAATCAATGCAACACATAAATAGCTATGACTATATTAAGATGTTAACATAGCTTTAATAAATGGAAATAGTGTCTTAAAGAAAACCATTAGGTTTCTTAAAGAAAACCAAACTTGAAAGAATCAGTAACCACAAAGGAAATCTTTTTATCTACTTGGATTTCCAAACAGCATTTGACAATGGTCCCACATGTCCTTATGAAGACTTACAAAGAAACTAAGCTAACATAGGATGAGAAGGAAGATCTTTATGTAGATAAAGAACTTTTTTAAACAGCTGCTGAAACTCTTAGTGTCCATATGAAAGTAAAGTCACCAGTGAAGCCTCGAAGTGCCCTGTCCTAGTATGTGATCTGACAAGGGGACAAATTCTAAAGCAGAAAAGTCTGAGGCTGCAAGGTTATCTAGAATAAGCCAGATCAAGAACTGAAGATGGACATTAAAAAACAGACTGCACAGTGAAGCTGAGGCAGAATTTGAGATAGGATAAATATAAGCACGACAGAGGCACATGAGAAGATTCTATCTTTACAAAGATGCAATGAGGAGCTCTGCAGTGGCTCTGAGCACTGAGAATTAAGATATTGAAATCAGAATTTTGTTAAAAGGTCTACTCAGTAGGCAAACAGAACATTCAAGTTCCACGTTAGTGATCTGGAAATTAATTACGTACAAGATAGAACAAGGTAGCCTAAAATGTAGGAATATTGTGACACTATCACACACACATCTGATTTGCCCAAGTCCCAAAGACAGACCAGAACTGTAAAGCATACAGAGGTCATAAACACCTAGAGGCAGGAAATAGTTTAAATAGAAGGAATTATTAAACAAAATAGAAAACAGACAACTGTCAGGTGATTCAACTTCTCCCTTCCCTCTTTCATATCAGCTGCAAAGAGATTCATGGACTGCCTCATCTATGCATAAACATGTGCCTGGCAGCAAATACAACCCTACTGACAGCCTCACAACAGAAAAATAACCTTTATATAACACATGGCTTAACTGAGGAACAACCTGTCACAGGACGCTGCTGATCCCAGAAGCTCATACCAGCTCAACGTAAGACAAATTCACACATAAAATTTCACAATAGGCTTAACAATGCACACTGCCTATAGGCCAAGTAGTTCAAGAACCATGGATCACTGAAATCAGAGATTATTCCAGCAAATATTACCACAGGTTCATGTTGACATATTCCTCTCCCAACATCTGGCATTAGTCTCTAATGGTCCTACCCAGTACAGGTGTTTATATTCTTATCCACCAGTCTCCACTCACTGGGAGTCTCACCACTGGGTCCTACCCAGTACAGGTGTTTATATTCTTAGTGCCAATCATCTCTACTGCCAAAGCTTAACTGTGAAAAGCACTGTGAAGCTGATGCCAGGATTAAACTGCTTCAAACACATCCCATTCTCCTTTACACACAGACGTGCACACCTGTCATGCAAAGCCTTTTCACATTTTACTAGTGCAGCTCAGCCTGACTCTTAGGAATATTTTGGCAGAAGTAGTCTTAGCATAGTACTTTCTTTCCAGTATCAAAAGCATCAGTCCCTACCACTATGCCAGGCATCAACTTTACAAGGGAACTCTGAGCTATACCCACTCTAGTTAACTTAGTTGACTGCAAAAAAACTTTCTTTTGGCAATTCATCCAGCAGCTACCCTTGAAGTCTGCTGTGTACCAGCCTCTAGGCATGAAAACAATCCATTCAACCACAGCCTTATAATCTCCCAAGTCTCTCTTTGGATATTTACTAAGAGGTACCTACTCCTACCCTCCTCCTTGCATACTGCCTATTTCTGCCCTGATTCTAAAGCCAAATGAAACAAGAATTGAGTGTACCTTGCTAGCACTGCCTGCCTCTTACACTAAAATACCCACTACAGGTATCCACTTAACATTGCAGGTAAGTCTCTAATGTTTTAACAGGTAAAGCATAGCCTGTTCTGTTGTTGTTTTGTTGTGTTGTTTTTTTTTTTATTAGAAAGTACTAAAGCAAGACACCACAATACAGGGAGGAGATACCACCCTCAAGAATCCCTTAAACTCCCTACAAGTACTGGACATCTCAGTACCGACAGTAAAGGCTTCACAGAGTTTCCAAAGCCTGCATTTTTCCAGCACAGCCAACGTACAAGAAAATAAAATTTGCAAAAGGAGCTGACAATATGGCATCCCTACATATTAATTTGCACTGCCCAGCTCTGACAACTGCATAATATGAAACAAGAGTTGACAAACATGGAACTAGAGCTACAGAAGGTCCTGAATGCAATGCATTTTTCATACTGCATTGCACAAAACCCAGTAATTCAATTTATCTTGGCCACCAAAGTTCAGCAATCTATCATAAAACTGGAAAACCCAGGAAGACTGGCATTAGAAATACTTCAGCATACAGGCGAAGAAATGAACAAAACCTCATACAGACTTAGTATACAGTAACACCACCACATCTGAGTAGCTACAGAAATGAATCTCTGGACATCATTTTTGGTACACAGTATCCTTCAGCTGCAAACTGGTGAACACTGAAGTAAGCCTTTTGGGGAAGCGCTGTCATAACGCCACCTTGATTATGAGAACTCTCCCCAGGTATCTGCTACAGTCACCAGAAAATGCTGGCCTGAATCCTCCTTCAGCCTAACCAAATGTGGTGGTGTTTGTGCTCTACAACAGAACTTCATGTCATTATCAGCAGATGAGTAAAGACAATGGGTATGAAGGCGAGAAAATGAATGTTGTATATCATCAGATGCTATACAATGCTAATCAGTCCAGGAAAAGCATCATTTCAAAGTATCATAATACTTCTGGTATCCACACTTATCCTCAACAAGCCAGTTTTGTTGTTTCTATAGAGTACTCTAATGTACCAAGCAGATATACCATGTTATTTCAGCACTGATCTCATTCAACACCTACAATTAATCTGAAAACTTAAGTGACAGTATTTAGCAGTACAGGCTCATATCGATAAAAATGCCTTCATTCTTTACTTTGTTCACTTATATTAAGAAGCAGAAGAATTAAATCAGATATTTTACACTACTCATACACTATCAGCTACAGCTTAAGAAAAAGTACCCTATTAACTACGTACCGAAGCAATGCAAACCTAGCAGCAGAGTCCTAAGTAAAAAGCTTAGAATAGCTTGATTCCATATTTTAAAATAAAAAGAAGGGTGACAACCTGCAGTGGTGCAGACTATCTCCAGGTCTGAATGAGAAAGTGGAGAGAACACAGGACTATTTAAAGCATGCAAGTATTTTATCAAAAGTACTACTACAGCCTGGGAGAGGGCAGAGATTACCCCTCTTAGTTTGTTACCAAAACACACTACACTAGCACCATGAGCTACTGCATATGACATGGACATTTCAGCGTGTTGTAGGACATTCTGCAGAGAACAATGTTCATGGCAGAGTAAATTCTAACTTTCACGTATAATGTAAGCACAAGAGCATCAACGATCAAGTTCTTCCTCCTATAATCTGTCCAAAGCAGATCGCAAGTGAAGATCTTAAGGATCACATTTTTTGACAGTTACATACACCAGTTAAACATCACTGAAGATGCTCTGTTGATTGACCATCACTTATGGAAGTGATACTTCAGGACTGAGCTGACAGTTCCAAGTAACATCACGCAAGAAATCAGCAACATAAAGAATCCAAATAAACTTATTTACGGATCTATTCCCATCACAGTCATTTCAGTGCATTTTTATTTAAAGATCCAAATAATACACCAGCCTGCCTTCAACTCACCAGTATTCAGGAATTACTGCAGAAGGTGGACTCCTATAGCCATTCCATCAGTGAAAATATTTTGGTTATTTTAATCTTGTAAGTACTTAATAAAAAATAAAAAACACCAAACAGAAAATTGCTTGAGAATAGACACTTGCCCAAGACTCACCTTGGGTAAGAGATCTCAAAAATTTAAGGTAGAAATTACCTATCGTATTTGTCTGTGGTCTCTACTTCCATGCTCTCCTTCAATAATAGGTCCCTGCTACCCTAAGGAAAGCTATGACATTTGTAGTTTTTTGAAGCTTAGTGAGGTGACAAACTAATCATGAGACAGTCTGGAACCATGGGATCACATATGCAGTCATTATCAGTGTCCCACTCCTACCGTCAGGTCGCGCTGTAGTAATACTGACCCTTGACAGAGGATAAGGAAACACAACTTCCATTTTCAAAGATATTTTGGCCAAAACTTGTCAATTAACCCATCAGAACAGTGAACAGTGAACTGAAGCTTGGAACTGAATAGTGCAACTGAAGCTCGGCTACCCAATTTTCCTGTGTATAGATTCTCTGTAAACTTATACTTGAAAAGTGGCTAATATTTAGTAAAGGAAAGCCAACAGAAATAAGGGCAGAAGATGAAAGGCAAGGATACGGGATTGCCATAGGCGGTGCTGCCTAACTACTGGAGGACAGAACCAGCAGCACCTGGATTACATTCCCAGGTTTGCCACAGACCTGCTGGGTGACCTCAGGCAATTCCTTCAGCTGCCTGCCTGGAGATGTCAACATCAGTGACACTGACTTGTCTTACACAGATAAAATGTTAACTCAGAGTATTCTACTGCATCTCTATGGAAATAAAACAAAGAAATTTAAGCTATTTTTAAGATAATATTGGAATTTTAGACATATCTTATTAGTACTGGACCCACAGCTCCTAGCATACGACATCTCTTAAACATTCAAGTCTTAGCTTCCTGTAAGCCATCTTCATTTTCAGTGTCAGTTTGGAATTAAAAAACAGCAGACACAAGTCCTGACCTCCCCCAGGAGAGGCTATGGTTTGCAAAATAACAAAAACATAACAAACAAAAAAAAAACCCAAACCAAAACAGCAACAAAAATAAAACACCACAGAACTTTAAAAACATCTTTGAATACTTCTGGATTACTTCGACACAGATAACACCTCACGGTACCACCCAAAAGAGAAAAGGAATACACTGTTCTTATGTTAAATCTCTCACTTAAATATCTCCAGCTCTGAAAGCATACTCTGCTATCTTTACCTATTTCCCTCTACAAACATTCAGTGCCTTCACTCCATGGGCATCCAAGGGTCTTGGATTTCAGGAATTCTAAGAAACTATTTTTGAAATTACATCAGAAATCTGCTCTGGTCAATTGATGCAGCTTGCACTTTGCCCATTACTAAAATAACATTAACATTAGAAAGCAACTTATAGCATAGAAAGCAACCCTGACTGAGTGAAACGTGACAGAAACCTCATAGAGCACCCCAGAACTGCTGCGTTCAAGTTTAGTCTCTTGTACATGATGATGGGACCAAAATGAATACTCAGCCTTACTAACTCTCCATTTGTATTAAAAAGTTACTAGCACAGAATAGGGCAAGTTTCATAAAAGTGTTCTCTTCAGAAAGCCAACATTTCAATTCAGATATTGGCTGGTTCAAGTGATCCTACAGATAAGATAGGATACATGACAACATTTTCAAAATGTAAGACCACATTGACCTTAACGCTCATTCCAACCAGAACTGGGCACTTGGCTTTGAACTTAAGCTCCTAACACTCCCCAAAGCAACCAGTCTGTTACAGGTTCAACAGAAGCATTCAAAAAATAGCACAAGAGTGCTCTTTGAGCTCCCCTGCACCGAAGCCTTCCGCTTCCTCCTTACAATCTGAATTGACCCCTAAGAAGTTGACAAGCGTTCCCCACTCATCTTCGCTTTAACTAATTTAGATGCCCTTTGACAGCGGCCCTTTGACACCTTCACCTCTCAGCCTACAAGGCAAGGCCTAAACCCTCTGTGTATCTGTGGGTTCCTGGGCTCTGCCTGCATCGCTGCTTCGGCCAAGAGCCTCCCAGCCGGCACAGCCCCAAGGTGATTTACGAAAAAGCAGAGTTTTGTGCCCCGCCACCCCCAGTCATCAACCTCGTCGCGGTCATAGGCTCCAGAGGAGTGTGACCC
>NW_009952435.1:792851-795219 GCF_000747805.2 Chaetura pelagica
TCCCGCGGGATAGGAGGCTCGTACAGGCCGAGGTGTTCCAGGAGGGGCGGGTGGAGGTGGAGGGTGCAGGAGGAGGCCCCGGAGCGGGAGGAGAGGCGGTGCGGGGTGCGAGGAAGAAGAGGAGGCTCTGCCGCTCCGTCCGTCCGGCGCCAGGAAAGCACCGCGAAGCGCTGCGGTTTCGCGGGATGTGTAGGTTTTTGCTGGGCTTGGGTCCCAGCGGGCCCGTCGGTGCGTGTGCCGGGAGGGAGCTGTGGCGGGTGGGCTGCAGGGGCGGTGGGCGCTGGGTGCAACGCGTGTGGCTGTTAGAGTGAGAGCAGGTGCGGATACACAGCGTTCCTTCTGTGGTCTGAAGATCTACTTTAACAGCTGTTCCTCCAGACTGATGTTTATAACTGCTCTCTTTGATTTGGCCTTTTCCTTGAGCAGCCTCAGCATGCATGTGGATCAGCTGTACTTCCAGAGCCCCCAGGGGTCCAGGAATCAAGAGTCAGCTGGACACAGCCCTTACCTGAGTGCAGAACGGCAGAAGGAAGGGCTGTAAATGCAGGATGACAAACACTGTCAGGGAATCCTAGTTACGGCAGCCGTCCAGTGCAGTTGAGTAGTGCATCTTAGGTGGTCTCCATAACCCTGCTGCTCCCTTTCCCTGCTCCCTTGCACAAGCCCTGATACTGATCAGCGAGCCAGTTCACCTTGTTCATTCAGCAGAAAACTGCACTAGGAAGAAAAGTAATAGTTTTCAGCAGTTCGTTTTGAATGAGCTTATTTTGTGAGCAGAGCTGAGGCTAAGGAGGGGGTAGAGAGGGGATGAGAACAGGACTCATTTGTTAGCAGAAGGCAGTTGTATTTGATGCAGCTGTATTCTCTAACTATACCCGTAGACTGCAGAGCAAGAGAAACTGATCTGAGAGTGACAGCCTAATGTTTATTGTAGGAAGCAATTTAGAAAGAGCAAGTCAGTAATTTGTTGATGAACAGATCTGTGTTCAGGAGTATCAGCCAAACTGCATGTAAACACGCACAATAAGCTAACCAAAACCAAACCACATGAAGGAGCTGTTAAACTCGTCTCATTTTAAGGTGTGTTCACCGTGATTTTCATCTGATGAAACCAAAGTGGCCTTCTAACTTGCATGATCAACTAGGTATACAGATTTCAGGCGCTTGAGTCAGTGACAGCAGTCTGTGGTTTTACAGCGCCTCTTCTCAAAGGGTTTTGGATATTTTTGTTTTGTTTTTAATTGAACTTGAATGGAGACAAATAAACGAGTCTCTCAGCACTGTTCTTGTTATATGAATGCCATAAGAAATAAACCACACAATTAGACTGTGTCTTCTTTTAGCCCTGAATAGTTTGCATTCTTGCCTCTGTGACGGCCCAGGTTCGGCAAGGAGAGGTATCAGCAGTATTTCCGCAAGCCTGGCCGGCCTGGAAAGCTGGTGGTTAGAATGGTTACTTTGTAGGTGCTCTTTGAAGTACAGAGAAGACTGAGGAAGCCATAGTGCCCAGGTATCAACTTAATTACACATTCTGACTTTTTACACAACAGATGAAGACCACATCTTCAAGCTGCTGAGTTAAAAATTGTAGTAAAAAATACTGATCAGTGTCTTTGGGGAAAAACACAAACAAACCACACAACAGAAAAAAGACACAAAGACCAATCTTAGGGAGGCAATTCGAAGCTCTGCAATTTCAGGGCATGTTTTCTTTATTTCCTTCCTTGCTCTGCTGATGTGTTTTGAAAGTCAAGAGGACCCAAAGATCTCACTTTTCTAAAATGATCCCCAGCTTCATTCTGAGGTCTACAGGTAAAGACCTCTGCCTTTTAAGAAGCAACAAATCAAAAGCAGCTTTTGATTGAAGAGAGACACTCGCCAATCCCAGCACTACCTTGGAAGGGGATAAGCTGTTTCCTGAAGTAGCTACAGTCTTCTCAGAAGCAGTTGTCTCTCACTGACTTCAACTGGGTTCCTGTAGACAGAATTTCTGAAGCTAAAATGGTGCTTTGTCAGTTCCCTCTATAGGGTCATGTAGTGGTTTTCGTCCCAACACAACAACAAAGGAACAGCCCCATGTCCTCTCACTCAGCATCCACCCCACACACACACAGTCTGGGATGAGGAGGGCAAAGCTCCTGGGTCGAGACAGAGGACAAGGAGGGATCTTCACCGATCAAGGTCCCGGGAAAAACTGACTCACCCTGGGGAAAAAAATTAAGATTTAATTTCACACCAATCAAACACCCCCAGGACACAGACACACACAGAGCAGGGCTTGCATATGTTACCCCACCCTCCCTTCTTCCCGGGCCCAAATCCCTTTGTTCCCGGTTTCTCTCCCTCCTTCCCCCCAGCAGCACAGGGG
>NW_009952435.1:795366-801077 GCF_000747805.2 Chaetura pelagica
AAATCCTCTGGCCACAAAATCCAAGTCCACTGGCCAAGTTCACCCCTCCTGGCACCTTCAGGGAATGTTCCACCACGTTCCCCCATGAGTGCAGGGGCACAGCTGCCATCTCGCCATGGGTTGCAGGGAAACTTCTGCTTGGGCACCTTCTTCCCCTTCTTCCTCACCAACCACCAGCACTGCTCTGCTTCTCCTTCCCCAGCACAGCTGCTCTTTTTCTTTAAGTGCTCTCTCTGCTCAGATCTTAGGTCAGTTCTTTTGTATGTTAATAGCAGAGGAGCATCTATTGTCCCTCTAATGGCTCCTTGGATGGTTTTGGAGCAGGGGGAGCTTCTCAGCTTCTTACTGGATCCACTCCTGTGTCCCTTCCCCCACTACCAAAAAACCCACCAAACTAGAACAGGTCAAGGCAGCAAAGACCATGTGAGTTTAATAGTGGGCATGGGATGTAAGTTTTGGGCACAACCTGTTCAGGGATCCACATTTTAAGAACATGGAGAAGAAGGAAGTATCCAAGGAGTCTATAGGCAGTGGTTTGTTAATGTGCCTGTTGACTCACATATCCCATGATGATGCTTTGAAGCTTGTCACGAGTCACTGAATTACTTCTGCAAAATATGAGATATTATGTGTTTTTTTTGTAACTGTGTGAAATGCGAAAACACCAAATGGCCTGTTGTGGCACAAAGAAAAGAAAAAAATTACTGTCTTCTAACAACAGCTCTTAATCTCCTCTGTTTCTAGCATCTCCACTGAGAAATCTGAATAAAGTATGTTTCTAATCTTGTCTCCTTAGAGTGAGAATTTCCTTTGCAAGGATTGATTTTTTGAAGAGACTGGTTGATTTTAATTCAGTTGTCCTTTGCTGAATGAAACTATTCACTGAAGGTAAGACTCTCAGAAAGTTTGAAAGTCAAATGTAGTTTTGAACTTCAGAAAAACTTGCTTTATTTTCAAAAAAGCTTCCTTCCTGCTGGTGATATCTTTCCATTTATTGAGAAGATCCTAACCTCAGGAGACAGAGCCTTGTTTGCCATGGTGAAGTTCAAGTGCTTGATCTAGATTAGTAACATCATATTGAAATGCCTCATACTGGCATTGCCTGTCTTGTGCCAGTAACACAGTGTCCTTATATCTGCTCTTTTTTTGTGTCTTCAGTTTCTTTAAGGTAGTATTTCACTTTGAAGCTACAAAACTAATGACTAAAAATGTAGTCTTATTTCTTCTTAGGTCATTTAATTAATCTGTTATAAGGTGCTTTAATCTGTCTGCTTATCACAGAAAACACAACCACACATCCCTCTTGGATGAAGATTCTATTTCAGTGTCAGCTTCAGCCAAATACATTATTCATTCGGCAACAGTAGTGCTGCGGAAGTCTTTGGTAACCTTGTAGTTGATGACTTTCATGTCCTAAAGACTGCAATTCCAAATCTGTAATAGTTCATATGTTTTGGTAAATAATGGCAATTGACTTGAATACCTAAGTGGATGTATACAGGGCAGTGTTGCCCAATGCTTGCTGTTAAATAATTTTTGTAATGAACCCTCTGAACTCATTAATGCAGGTAAAGGGAGATAGTGTCCCATACCTTTAATATTTCTCAGTTTACATCCCTAGAAATTATGAGATGCAAATATAGCATAGCCATGTGATATAGCACAGCCAGTTCTGTTCTCTGAAGATGGGAATTGCCCTGGGTATGATTCCACCATGGCGAAACAGTGGCTGAGAGGTGACCAACAGGTTTTCCAACAGTTCAGACTCTTCAGGACATCTCCAGGACTTTGCCCTGTGTGACCTTCATTCTGGTCACCCACAGTCTCACTGCAAGCCTCTGATGCATCACCTCCTTCAGGCTCATCAGCTCTGATCTCCTTCTTCATAGTCTTTGTGACCCACAAGATGGATGGATAAGACACAGAGAGTAGGGTTTGGCAGAATTTCTGATCAGTCATGTATCTGCTGAAGGTGGGAAGACGAAATAAGTGAAAAAAACACAGTCTTGAGCATGAGAGAAAGCCTGTCCAGCCAAAGCAGTGCATCTCTAACAAATGACCTTCAGAGTATGCTACTCACAAAGAGACAGTGTTGGGGAGGAGGCAAAGAGGAGGCAGTTTCTTTAGCTGCATTCTTGCCACTGTTTTTATTTTCTTTTTGTTTGTTTGTTTCCCCTGGCCAGGAGAGCAGAGATAGAATTTTCCTCTGTCAAACAGAACTCATCACAATGAGGAGACAAGTGGAAAGGAAGATCGGAAGTTTCTGGTTCTTAATAGGCATGATTTAGGGCATATTTGTAATCTGTGCTCTGGAAACATGGGCTTTTATCTTCTTCAGAATGGCCTCTCTCTCTGGCACAAGAAACCCTGAACAGACAAAAATCATGTCACATGTCATCTTTTCTTCCTCAAATCTTCCACTTTGCTCAGTCCTTCCTCTGTTCATGGCTCGATGATCTCTTCTGGTGAACACTGAGCGTCAGCCAAATTTAGGGTGAGGGCGTGTTCAGAGCCCATTAAAGTGCAGAGGCTGGAACAGCTGTCAACCACCAGTCATCTCCTCATTCCACTCCGTCTTCCCCCACTCTTATGACAGTTGCCAGCCCCATGTCAGAGAAGCTGAACAGATGATAAATCAAAAGCCGAGCAGCTGCAGCTTCCAGCTAAGCATGTTCATACACATGAAAATCCTTTTCTAGCTGCCTACACAAAATAGCTGGGTGGTAAATGGAGGAAAAACCTGGGAGGCACGTCACTAGCTGTTCAATTACACTTGCAGTCAGGGTGGCACCTTGGGGCAGAGGGGTTGCATGGGCAGCCAGGTGTGTCTCTTGCCTCACACTGCTGGATGTGTGTCAATGCTTCTTGCAGGAACAGTGTATTAGAGGCCTTTCATCCCTGTGAATGTAGCACGTATGTGCAGTGCTACAACAGGAGCAAGATAAATGTGTCACCTTGGTATACCCACATTCTGTTTCCATTTACATATATTTGGGGCTCTGGTAAGGATTACTTAAAAAATGCTGCTTTATTGTGACTATTTATCTTGGTTTCTTGCACAGCAACTGAATAATTAACACAATGTGCTTATTACAGGTTTTTTTTGTGGCATAAACCAAAAACTTACTTATTGTTCTATTTCAAGAACAGATTATGCAAATTTTTACATTTTCTTGTTTTCTATTTTATTTCTCTTCCTTATCTAGAGAAGGTTTGGAAGGATACAGATTTTGGAAGGCTTCTCCTTTAACTCTGAGATTAGGAATTTCTGCCTTTAGGACTTGTCAGAATTTTTAAGAGAGAATATGTTGCCAGCACTAACACCTAATTGATGAGAATTAAATCTTACAGACTTTATTTCTTCAAGGGCTTATTAAGACAAGGAAATTAAATTGTGCTACCCAGAACGGAGAATAATTTTAGGTGTAGAAAATAATCTGTGAGAGAGATCATAAACAAGTAAGTTTATATTAAGTATCTATAAAGCTCTTGAAAGCTTTAGTGCTGTTCTGAGTATTGTTCTGAGTGAGATCTGAAGCATTTCATGAAATCTGTCTTCCTGTCCTGGTTAATGCAGAGCCATGCAGAGTTGCTTTTATAAGAACAATCACTTGCCTTTGAATGACAGGTTGAGGGAACACATCAGGGAGACTCTCATGAAAGTTCATGGAAGTGAATTCCTGGAACTGATCAGAATTCTTCCATTAGTCATATGTGCAATCCAGGAGGTCCTGGGATCATCTTTAAGTGTCATTCTCCAGGCTGCTGTATAGAGGACAGCTGAGGGCATACAGAGCCTTCTGTGTAAACTGTGGCAAGGGGAAGGAATCCTAGTTCACAGCTTGTGCTCTCAAATGGAAGGAAAAAGTAGATCCATCTAGACCTTCTGCTAGGGAAAAAATCTGTAAGCAATGCATTCCCCCTGGGAACAATATTACAATAAAAATGCTTTCCTTCAGATCTGTTGAATGTAAGCTTTCTGCTGAGGAGAGCAAGACACTATTAAAAAAAAAAAAAAAAAAAAAAGAAGGATAAAAAAGTGCTAAGACATATGGGACAAGCTATGAGAGAGCTGATGTAAAATTTGCTTAGTGAGGATATGTCCTGAAGCCCTCATCTACCATGTTAATATGGCACACAGGGCACCAGCTGCTTCTATACTAAACTTGAAAGAATAATTTATGACTGAATGACTGTGGAAAGAATTAAAGAAAAGTTACATCACGTGTCAGCCAAGACTACCATGGTGAAAGATGTAGCCCAATTTATTAGCTCCCAAGCTAGATCAAAGCCATATTTGATCTTGTATAGATTTCTAGAAGCTAATTTATCTTGCATGGTCAGATGCCTAGGTATTTTTTATTGGTTCATCCTGCCCACTAGTCCTCATCCATAGGCAGCACATGCACATACCTCTACGCATTTGCTCTTTAAATAGAAACTGCACTCTATTGCAATGCACCTCACTCTCCTAAAATATGTCTATGTTCTGCATCTCCACCTTCAAAGCTATTTGTTAACTGTTCTTGGGCCACAACTAAATCACTTGGACACCTACAAAGAGATTTCCAGAGGAGAAACAGCTTGATGTCAGTATAAAAGTGCTGACCCAAGCCATATCCACATTGGCCCATAGATAAGTGAGCAGAGGAGTACAGAAAGCAAAAAATTTTGGCAGGGTGTTTAGGTAACATTAATGAGCAGCAGCTGTAGGATAGATTAAATAGGGACTGATAGGAAAAAATAATACAATTTAGCAAGTCCTTTAGAATGAGGATAGGAACAAGGATTGAAATAGTGTGAGTCATTAAGAAAGCATGGCTGAACTTTAATTTGATGTAGAGAAATACCTGGACTAGGAAAAAGCAGAAAAAATTAGGTGGAGTGGACAAGTGTGGGTGTTAGTCAGGGGGGCAGGCAGGCTGGCAGAGTGCTGATTCATCCACCAGCACACACTTTGGCCATTTACTCATTGAAGGAGCTGAAGTCAAGGCTAGGGACCAGCAGAACAGTATTCAGACACCTCTCCCCCAGACTTCCTATCAGCACTTCAACTTTCTTGCACCCAATCCTCCTGAGGGCAATACAGGAACCATACAGCACTTCACAATTTCCTCTGCCTCCCCTGAGACACGATAAAGAGCCTCAACATCATTTCTTTAGTGTGCATGACCATACTATGGATGGAGATCAGCTGGGACTTCTCCAGGACTTCCTCAGTTTGTCAGTACCTTTTCATCTTAGGATCTTATGCATGTGCCGTGGAACAGATGTGCCTTTGGCATCCTGAAGGCTGTAGATGAACACGACACACCTGGATATCCCAAAGCCCCCTTGTGATGGCAGTGTCTGCATTTCCTGTCTATGGGCAATGGCAGCGAACATGATGGTCATCTGCAATGACTGTCTCCACTCCACAACCACATGAACTGAGTTCCAGAGTCTGCTCACAACATTAGTCCCCTATCTGAGCAAACATGTGGTCCACAATGAGGCTGTGGCTCTGAGCTCCTGGGCTGATGAGCACCCTATAGACATGCATGTAACATTGCAGACACAGCATTCATTTACTGTAGTGAGAGCACAAAAGGCATGAGGAAGGAGGAGTGAAACGTCAGCGTTGAAATAGACCGGGATTTCTGGTGATTTCTACAATGACTCCGCTTAGGTTGAAGAAGAGCTGTTGCCCCTGCAGGCAGGTCATGGGCTGG
>NW_009952435.1:801102-819864 GCF_000747805.2 Chaetura pelagica
GCGCGGACAGGCTCCCATCCCTGCTGCCATGTGCCAAAGTGAAGCACCCATGTAACTTCATTAAAGGGCAACTTCATATTTTTTCCCCAATACCTCACAAACACCATTGCCTCAAAGCATCCAGAAGGCTGAACACAGCTCCATATTCCTCCAGTGTGGCCTCATAGGCTGGTGATCCTTTCTGCTGAGTCCTGTGTATCCAGACGGTTCACTGATGATGTATTTCCCAGCTAAGTGAAAGGTCTGACTGCCCTGCAGCCAGGAGCCAGCCTTTGAACAGTCTGGCCTCCAGTACTACAGCTCTGAACTAGAAACTGCTGGTTTGTTTGTCATAGTTGCTGCCAGATGAAGCTCACAATGGGATACTCTTCTCTGCCAGAGCATCTGGTAGAGCTTGTGATGTGGTATTGACCAATGCCATGGAGCAGGCAGATGCAGGTAGAAAATCAGAACTTGCTCGGATGTCTTTTTCTTCTAGTGCTGTGGCAAGGATGCATGGACCTCCTTCCTTATTTGGACACAAGTCAGATGTGCTTGTGGCTCTAGGGCTGCCTAGTGGGACCTGGAGAGCTTTTTTTCATCTCCAGACTGTAGTTGTTTTCTCATTCAGAGTTACCTGGTGATATCTTTGAGGTTTATCGCAGGTAGCTCCTCGTGAGGTGGTGACATATGTAGTTCATGAGACCTATTTTTGCTGGATGAAAATAATCTCTTTAGCGTGTAGTCAGAAGGTGACATTTACATTGTGTTAATGTCTAACACAATGTAAACTCCAAGCTTTTTAGGACTGTGCAAAATTCTCAGAACCTCACAAAGCCACGTGACTACCAGCGTGGAGAGTTAAGATCCATGCTGCCAATAAGTCTTGCATAGTGGGAGTAGTGCATAGAACAAAATGCACTGAACGAGCAACTCTTGTGCAGTCTCTGCCTCTTATTTTCTCAGTTTATTTGCCATGGGTTAGGAGGAATTCAATCAGACCGGCCATGCAGACAACTCCACAGAATTGATTCTGAGCATAAACCCTTGCTACTGCACTTTACAGCTGTGTATATATGTAACTTACTGGTTGAAAAGTGCCTCTCTGACAAGTTTGTTACCATTTCAAAAAATTCTTCCGTTGATTCCTTCCCTGGTGGATAGTCTAGTTCATGCTGTGTAGAGGCTATCCTTTCTGACAGTACTGTTGTCTGGATGCAGTGTCAGGGACCTGGCCAATTCCTACATGATACAGTCACCCTCCTCTAGCTCCTTCTTTGTATAGATTGACCAGTCCTTCTACACACTAGTGGGGGCTATTTCTTGATCATTCTCTTCCTCAACTTACCTATAAGAACAATACATGGTACCAGTCTTTACTCCATACTACCCAGAGGGGTGCTTCAAGAGTGCCATCGCATAAAGCTATGGCCAACTTTGGCTGTGAAGTGCAGATCACCTCAGAGTCTTCCCTTGGACTGTATCTGTTAGGAGTGGAGAGCAAAAACTACGAGGATCCATTTGCAACTGCTGTCCTGAAGATATGGAAGCTGCATCTTTTACCTTTTGGCCTGTATTTTTTCGTGCTGTTTTCTACTTTCTGCATCCTTGTGATGAGGGAAATCCCTCTCCTGCCCTAAATGTAATATATTTCTTGTTGATGTCAGGTTACTGTACATAATGCACTACATAACCTGGCTGTAAGGATTTATTGTCTGGTGCTGGCCTGGAAACCATCTGTCATTACTAGCAATCATGCCAGCATAGGGCAAGGAGACAGGGTGGAAGTGGTTTGTCCTTGCTCGTGCCAATTATGGTATAGACAGCTCTGCTTCAGATTTCTGTATAGTTGCTGAGAACAGTTTCTTGACATTTGTACTGCATGGTCTAATTCTTTGCTGGGCCTGATTCAAACTATCTCATTCATTTTCAGCTCTCTCATTTGAACCACATGGAAACCAGCAAGAACTATGGACAAGATGTTTTGGTCTCACAGAAATTACATCTGCAGTTACCCACAAGGAAAAATAAATGGTCTGTGACGTCTCAGAGCAGATCTCATCAATCACCTAGGAAAATTTCAAATGAGATCTGCTAGAACAAAATATTTACAGTATCCATTAGGAAAGATGAAACCTTTTCTAGATCAAGTAGAGCTCTGGCTGAGTGCCCAGCCTGGCTGCCAAACAGCTGGCCTTGCTGTTGGAGCAGAAAGTAGAAAAAGGAAATACGTTTCTCTGAAGGAATCTATACAGAGGTTAACAGAGGTGAAAGGCTTTGTTTCTGCAGACCAAAATTACCTGGAGACTTCACTGATATCTATTCCAGATGCTTGCTGGAGAGGCTGGATGAAAACTGATTTACTTAAAATGAAAGCCCATTCAAAGGCTGCCATTCAAAATGCCTGTAGAAGCATATTTCACTGGGCTGAAATACAGGGTATTAGGGAAAACAATTTCTATAACAGTAGAGATGGGCTTTGCCTTTTGTGTTTTCCCTCTACACTTTAGGCTACTCTAACATACTTTAGAATATATTTAAGTTGTAAATCACTAATAAATGTAGAACCACACTCTGCTTCTGATCAATACCAGCATTGCCCTTTCTTCTCCTCCTGTAAACAGTGCTTTGCCTAAAATTCACCCATGTAAACGCAAACAATTCTATGTTAGAGTTTTGATATTAATTTTAGTTAAAAAAAAACCAAACAAGTATAAAACAAAAAAAGTATAACTTTGCTTCAGTAATCAATCTTTCACGTGTAGTTATTTTCCAGATAGGGACTAATATTGTCACAGTAATGGGAGTAGTCATGACAGACTAATACAAAGTCATGTGAGTGACTTACAGAAGCTTGCTTTTCCCAGCTGGCCACAGGTCACTTGCTGTGCTTTCTGCTGATGCTTGGAAGGCACCTCAGCTCAGCCTGTACATATATGGGCTAGTCTGCATCACAGTTATTTTTACATATGAACACTTCACTTCTGGGCAGTGGACCAGCACCTCCAGCATGTCGACAGGCTCAGGGGCTTGCATGCCCAGGTGCCGGTGACTGGGGAGACTGGGATCCAGGGACAGCTACTGGGACAGACTGGGAGTCTGAGCCCAGCTGCTGGAGGGATCCACCTTGCACATTTGTAAGGACAGATTCCCTACTGGCAGACCTTCATCCTGATCAGCCAGAGAGGGGAGCAGGATGAGGCCATTGGCTCTGATCGTGGTTGTATGTGTGCTGTGAGTCTGGCTGTGCTGATTTGTATGTGTAGGTATATATGTGCTGCAGATGGATGTTCCTGTGTGTGCCTACTGGGAGCACATGCTGAGCCTCATCACTAGCTGCACCTGGGGACATGGAGCTGCAGGACCCTCACCATTCTCATGCTGCTGGATTTGGCAACCCAAAACATCTCTACGTGACAAGTCTGTTGTGCTTGTATTTCATCATGCATCCACGAACATTTAGGAAGAAAATTAATCCCTTATGTTTGTTACATTTATGTTTCAACAGCTGCAGCATCTTGCCTGAAGCTTAACCCTCAGGGTAGTATCTGCAAATACCAACTATTGGGTGAAATACGGCTACATGTGCTTTATACTTGTTAGTTTCTTGTTCTTTGCTCCATCTGGTAATGCTGTTTATATTTTCATTTGCTGCAGAAAACAAAAGTATCTCTCCCTCCAAATCCTGAACTGAAAAACTCAGTCGTCCCCTACTCTGCTAAATCTTAAACACTGAAAAGCAATTCCTGATCAGCAAGCCATGTCAAACACTTTTTGCCTCAAAATTAAGCACTTTTAGAGAGCTGCAACTGTGTATACCATGCAACATTGGGACACATCCCTGGTTTCCTACCTATCTCATGGGCCTTCAGGAAGCCTGTTCACCTGAATGTCTCTCTAATGCCAAATACATGTTCTGCTTCCAGCACCTCTGTCCCATGCACAGTACAGCAAATAATGAAGTAATGAAGTTCCCTCTGGGTAAGACAGCTCACCTCTCCCCACTTGTCACCTCCCCCCGCCCCCCCCCAAAAAAAACAAACACCAAAAAACCAACCCCCAAATCAACCAACCAAAAACCCAAACAAACAAACAAACAAGAAAAAAACCCTACAAAACCAAATAAAAATTGTAAGCCTCTAGAATCCCGAGTTTAAATTTTCTCTGTGTGGGTTTCCATATTTCCTGGCCTGATTGACTGGGCGATGATACCAGATGAAGGTTTATGCCTTAGGTACTAGCAAGGAACTGGTCTACTAGCAAATTCATAGAGGCTGGTGTACCTCACTGGGGGCTGCCATATCTGGGGCTGGAGGAAAGAGAGGATCACGATCAGGAGGGTTAGCATCTCTTGTTCTGTACATGTTGTGCAACAAAGTCACAGATGACTGGTGAAGACCTCTGCTGACCAGGTTTGGGTTCTTGTTTGCGGGTATATTCTTGTCTGCTTCTGTGGTCCACATCTGAGGGAAGCACAGCCCTGAACTAGAGGAGGGGACTGTCCTTGAAAGTGCTGCTGTGACTGGCAATTTCTGCTCCAGGCAGTGCTTACCGGGGACTGGAAGCTATGATGCGATAGACACCCAGAAAGCCCACATCTGTGCAGTGCCACAATAAGACAATTGAGAACAGTGTTTGACTGGATTTTACAGAGAACAAAAAAGTTAGATAGTCAGTCTCTAGTTGGTCTGGTGTTAATGCAGACACCAGGTGCTAGAAGATTACATTATTACTTGATTAAAATAAGGCATGGTTTGTTCTCTGCAGCGTTACTTGTAATTTATCTTTTTTGATCTGCATCAGAAATGGCAATATTCAAGAAAATCTCTGAGATTTAGCCACAGTAGCAGACAGGGTTACATTTGCAAAGGACTTGCTTGTTTTGTCTACCTTGAATTGAAATTAAAAGCTGACAATGTTAATTCACCTAGTATGAAAAATTATGAAACAAAGAACAATTACTTCACTTTTATGGACTTCTGCTAATAACCCTTTTAAAGACAGTAATTATAGCATATTATCCAGTGAGGTTTGAAATGTCTACCTTCCAAAACAGTGCATGAGAGTTTCTGTTTAAGAAAACTGCTTAAAGCAGTTCACAAAAGGCACTTGCCTACAAGTGCCACATAATTGTTTTGCTTTGCAATTTTATAAAATAAAACTTTGTGTTGGGTTTGCATAGCAAGGTTGTGGTAGCAGGGGGGCTTGCAGGGGTGGCTTCTGTGAGAAGACACCAGAAGGTTCCCCCATGTTCAACAGAGCCAATGCCAGCTGGATCCAAGATGGACCCACAGCTAGCCAAGGCTGAGCCCATCAGCAGTGGTGGTACCACCTCTGGTGTAACATATTTAAGAAGGTGGGAAAAAGCATAGACAACACCATCAGCAGCTAGAGAGAGGAGTGAGAATTTGTGAGAGAAACAACTCTGCAGACAGCAGTGTCAGTGAAGGAGGAGGGGTGATCCAGGTGCATGAGCAGGGATTTCCCTGCAGCCTGTGGTGAAGACCATGGCGAGGCAGGCTGTCCTCCTGCAGCCCATGGAGGACCCCACACTGGAGCAGGTGGGTGCTTGAAGGAGTCTGTGACCCCATGGGAAGATCATAGTGGAGCGGGTTCCTGGCAGGACCTGTGGCCCCAAGAAGAAAGGAGCCCACACTGGAGCAGGTTAGCTGGCAGGACTTGTGACCCTGTTGGGGACCCACACTGGAGCAGTCTGCTCCTGAAGGAGCATGCGCTGTAGAAAGGACACATACTTGAACAGTTTGTGAAGAACTGCACCCCATGGGAGGGACTCATGTCAGAGGAGTTCACGGAGTACTATCCCATGAGAAGGAGCCCATGCTGGAGCAAGGGAAGAGTGTGAATAGTCCCTGAGGAGGAAGGAGCAGCAGAGACAACATGTGATGAACTGACCACAACCCGCATGCCCATCCCCCTGCACTGCTTGGGGGAGGAGGTAGAGAAATCAGGAGTGAAGTTGAGCCCAGGAAGAAGGGAGGAGTGTGGGGAGGGTGTTTTAAAATTTGTTCTTATTTCTTGTTATCTTGTTCTGACTTTTGATTGGCAATAAGTTAAACAAATTTCCCAGAGTTGAGTCTGTTTTGCCTGTGACAGTAACTGCTGAGTGATCTCTCTCTCTCCTTATTTCAACCCACAAGCCTTTCACTGTATTTTCTGTCCTCGTCCAACTGAGGGGAGAAGCGATAGAGCGTCTTTGGGAGGTACCTGGCATCCAGGCAGAGTCAACAAGCCACAAACTTGCATAAACATTTGCCTAATCAGGAGCAAATAAGCATTCATGTGAAAATTTGATAGCAACAGAAATGAACTGTTTTATAAAAAGCTTCTGTATATACAGGAAGTTACAGCATAATACAAAGACACTGAACAGAGTAAAGGAAAAAAACCATATACTTTTAACCAAGATTTTAAGCAATCAATGAAAGCAGGGAGCAGCAGAGACTAATTTACAAAGGAGACTTGCATTGGAAGAAGAAACACAAGCAACAGCCACATGGCATCTAACGAGGACACCAGCACTCAGTAAGCAAACGAAGTAACAAATTTAGAACTGGGAGAATCATGTATCATGGGTACTGCAATTTGGAATTGAACTTGACTTTATACCTAGTTTTATTAGAAAGTGGACTGATTTTTTAATATATTTTTTTAAGAAAACAAAACACAGACATGAAGTTATGAGTGAGTTAAAAACAAACTACATATATATATATATATATATATACATATAAATCTACCTCAGTGAACTTGCCTAGAGATAAACTTCAGTTTCACAAGCATGTTATTATTCTTGCATGCTGATATTTGGGGGGTAGGAAGGTGTGCTGTGCCCCAAGTGCCTCCATCCTGATCACTCCAACAGTACAAATGAACCTCTCCAGAGCTGTGTTATAGGTTTTCCATCTCAGCAGGCTAAATGGCATCCCTTCTCAGAAACAGCTCTGAGAGATTTAAATGTATCTCCTTAGAGACATTGCTGAGAGCAAGCTAGGAAGCAGTGAGAAAGCTGTGATCAGTTCAACAACCATGCCTCGGATAAGAAGGGCTGCTGCCACACGCTCCATGACAACCTCCTTCTTACCACTCCAAGCCATGGATCTAAAAATTATGTCCAGGAATAATGCTACAGGAATACTTCTTAGGGAACACTTAGTGGAAATTAAGCTACTAAGGCATGAACACCTTACCTAATCGCACCTAGAGATCACCGTTTCAAGGAGGGTTTTGAGAGTCCTCAGATGGGAACCTCTGGAGTGCAAGTTCAATGCATAAAGCCAGATTTTTAATTCACTATTTTAATTACTAACATGAAATTATCACAATATAAGTAATAAAACATATTACCATATCTTAATTGAAAATTAATAAAATCGATATCCTGTTCATCAAGAAACTAGTTATCTTTTTGCTTATTAAAATATCCAAGCTAATTTTTCTCTCAGAGCTGGTGTTTGTCAATTTGCTTTTTCATTCATAAGATTAAGCTGCCATATGCTGTTCATAATTTCTAAACTACGTTTCCTTGTGTTTATTCTAACAATAATGATCATATACTGTGTTGTTTTATGCTAAATATTATATTTAATATATTAGTCTTTGGTTCTGAGGCCTAGTAAAATTTTAAAGGACCATTTGAAGCATCCTAAAGACTATTTTAATCTTTGGTTACTGATGTTAGAATATATTAATGACTCTGCTTTACATTTGAACACTCTCAAAATACTATTGGGGACTTTCAAGTCAGTACTTCTGTCCTGATACAGCCACCATTTTCAAAGAGGCAGGCAGAGAATGAAAGAGGAAACATATTTGCCCCTGCAAAAGATCAATATCCTGCAACTAATCTAGAGCAATTAGTGCTCTTGGCTTCCTTCTCACAGGATTTCCTCCCGGGCCACTTCCATATTATCAAAATCCCAGCTCTGCGTAGCATCCAGTTCTTGGTCTCCTACAGCAAACATAACTGAAAACCTCTTGGACAGTTTACAGGCACATTGATGTGGATTACAAAGGTTGGATCTCAAGCCAATAACAGTAGATACCTGGGGTAGTTTCTGGTAGCACACATTGGACAGGACTTTATTTAGCCCTCACAGTGCTGCTCAACATATGAACCCTGATTCATGGCTATGTCAAACAGCTCTTGCTTTTCTGGTTTATATCAAAGTTTGTACTGTTTTTACCTTCCATTAGCCCAAAAGAAATGGAGCACTCCCTCCTAAGACAGCAAGAACACATGGCTTCACTAGTGCTCCCTCTTCAGAACCAAACACCCATATTCTCTCAGAAACAGGACAAGTAATCAGGAACATACAAAAAAAAAAAAAGAGGCTGTATTAAAGAGCAGGAACAAACATCACTGCAATACTCTTGCTAATGCACTGGTAATGCATCCTGGAGAGGCATTACCCAAAATGTTGTACCAATCATTATATAGGTGTTCTTTCATCTCTGTGAACAAATAACCTATTGCTTCCACTATCCACTTGTACGCAACAAAACATCATGTATTGGTTTTGCTTTCAAAGCAAACTTGGTACACCAAGCAAGGGACATAAGAGATATGTTTTTTAAGACATTTTTTGCAACTCCCGCAGCTGCAAATCTTGCTTTCAACTTATCCTTTCAACTGTCTTGCAGCAAGAACATCCATAATTCACGTGTTTTTGTGTGGACACATAGATTGTGATAGATCGCTCCATTGCTGCAAAAAGTGGTACAGTTTTACCCAGAGGTCTGCTTTCATCACAAAACTGACTGATGTATGTGTGAAAGGCTGCCCTGAGACGTGCAACTGTTACTGCTAAAACTTAGTAGTGTAGAACAGGTTAGGACATTCACATACTAATACTATTAATTTATTTAAATTAACAAACATCTGTATATTGGAGGTGTTTTTCCCAAACAGGCTGTAAAAACTCTGTGGTAGGCACTTAGGATTTCTTGCCTGCTGAAAGAAGTTTACACAACAAGTCACTTGTACACTATCTTCATTCCTCAATGCTGAACCACAACTGAAACAGCAGATGCTAAAGTTGTTCCAAACGAAAAGTTCACCATGACCTAGCAGCAGGAGAGGAATCCAAATGAGTAGCGTCTGCTTCTGTTCATCTTTGCTCTAACTGCAAGTGCAGAACATCTCAGCCATGTACTTTGTTTTACATTCTTAATTATGTATCTCTAGACAATTTCACCTTGTGAGTTTTAATAATGTATTTGAGTGCATCTCGTCAAGGTCACATATGCATCTAGGTTATTCTAATACAGCCTTATTATTATAGTCCTTATGGCCTCAGTTGGGATAATGAAATTGCTAGTGCAAAAGCCTTGGTCAACCTCCACAAGTTATAGCAAGGATGAATAACAGAGGAAAAAAAAAAAAAAAGCATTCAAGCAAGACACTGCAAACCATATTTTATTAGTAGAAGATTTTTGGGAAAGATAGTATCATAGGAATAGAAGTGTCTCTGTTCAAAATTGCTACAGGTATTATACCCAATAGCAAGCATACATGTTTTCTCCTTCTGGAATGGGCAGAACATGGTTCAGCTTCACACCACATACTTTCAATTAAAATTTTTCAGTATCAGGTATTTTCTAACAGAAGAATTCTGTCAAAGCTGCTGAAAGGGGAATGGAGCACAGGTGAAGTATGACAAATAAATGAGATACTGTTTAAACAAAAGCCAGTTCTAGCATTTGACCAAAATGATCATATGCTTTTCACCAACGTACCTGGGTCTTGAAATCCAAGAATCATAGAATCATTTTGGCCTTTAAAATTACCAAGTCCAGCTGTTAACCCAGCACTGCCAATTCCACCACTAAACTGTGTCCCTAAGCACTACATCTACACAACTTCTAAATGCCTCTAGGGATAGTGACTCCACCACTTGCCTGGGCAGCCTGCTCCATTGTTTGACAACCCTTTCAGTGGAGAAATTTTTCCTAATATCCAAGCTAAGTTTCCCCTGGCATAACTTGAGCCCACTTCCTCTTGTCCTACCACGTGTGACTTTGGAAGAGATCGAGCCCCATCTCACTACAATCTCCTTTCAGGTAGCTGTAGAGTGCTGAGGTCTCTACTCAGCCTCCTTTCCTCAAGATTAAAAAACCCCACTTGTTCCTCACAGGACTTGTTCTCAGATGAACTGCCTCAAATAAATACTGTACTTTACTTATGAAAGGTTCCAGCAGTACAGTGACAATATAAAATATAAGCACAAAGAACAAAACCTTCTTTATTTTTAATATTTTATTTTTTTTACAATCAAAATAACTAGAATTTCTAAACAGATTTACATTTGCATCCCAGAGACCTTTAGGTTTTCCTTTTCTGTAAAAAGAGGAAGAACACAGACAAGCTGGCAGAGCATAATGTTTCAGTTCCTTGCAGTGCTACAGATAAACCATAGATTAACATTATGTGAGCAAACTAGCTGAACTTTTAGTCAAAATATTTAGCAGCACAGCACCAGAGCAAAACTGAGGCATTCCTACAATTCTCTGTAAACTATGACAAAGACTACTGACTACAGAGAGCTACTGCTCTTGAATATAAGGAGACATACTGAACACTGAGCATTTCTCTCCTTATTTACTCTTCAAAGAATCTTTGTCTTTTCATAAAAGGCTGAAAAAACTCCAGATGGATTAGAGACTAAAATGCTGTAGCCAGAGTTTTTTACTGATTCCTTGTGCCATCAGTTGGGTTTTTTTTAACAAATATCCCTAAAGAGATAAGATATTAATTCACCAAAAGTTGTGCAAGTACTTAAACAACTGCAGCAGATAGTGCTCCATGAATCCTGTATTTTTTTGCCCAAGCCAGATTTTGATAGCTGGATGATTTAGATACCAAGATTTTAAAAACTGCCAAACTGCCACAGGGATTTAAGAACTGCCACCCTATGATAGGGTTTGGAAATATCTCAATTTATAAGATCTGGTTTCTAAAATTCTCTTCAGAATATGCTTTAAATGGTCCTATTGAACTTTCATCATCCACTATCTCCACTTGAGCATTGAGGGAGTAAATCATCCTCCTCACCAGGGAACTTCATTATTAAGAGTTCATCAACAGAGCTAGAATCAAATGTCAAGTTAGAGTATAACAACAAAAACAACAGGGGAAGCCTCAAACTTCCTGTAAAACATTAAGGAAAGATTTAAACACTACAGAAACAATTAAAACATTTGAGAATCAAGTAATTACAGTAATGTCAAAAGAATGGGCATTCCTATGTTCTCTCAAAGCTGAACATTTTGAATATTGGCTGAGAGCAAGATGGGTCACCCCAGTCATTATAAGAAGCAACTGGCACTTCAGGGGCTTAGCTGTAGGTATGTTATCATCACCATAGGACTGCCAGTTTCTCTCTCGTCCTTCCTTTGACTACCACAGTCAACAGCTGTAGATTTTTTTGTTAAAATTATTTCCACCACTGAGTAAATCCTTAATGATAGCAAAGACTTCAGTGCAGTAAGTACTGTATAAATATGGCAAGAAGGAGGAAGAAACAACTATTAAGCAGAAGCTTACAAAAGTCCTTTTGCACTGCCCATTTCCTGAATATACTTTTTTTAAAGTAATATGTAAAATGTTAAAGGTAAAGTTAATCAGATATGTTACTTTGCTTACTACAGCAGTGTACTCAACAGCAAAGACAGAACTTTAAGCTTCAGACAAAGCCTCCTGCAATACCATGCTGCAAAACTCAGCATCAAGCAAAATGATATTACTGATTTGTAAGAACATAACCCATCATACATAGTGTAAACAGATCAGAAAACACTTGTCAAAAGTTTGATTTCCATTGATTTCCAAAGAATATTAGCAGCAGAATTTTGGGGGTTTGTGGGAAGAATTTGTGTTGGGTTTTTTTGTTTGTTTGGCCTTCTGTGTTGGTTTTTGGGTTTTTATTATTATTATTTGGTTGTTGGTTTGGAATTACATTTTTTTGTGTCTGTTTTGGGTTTTTTTTAAGCTTTCTGTAGAAATCCTTAGATTTATTTTTTTTTTAGCCATCCTAAAAATTCTTTAATATCACAACCATACAAAGACACAGATATGCCTGAAAATCGCAAGCCTGTATCTTTTGATTTCACATCATGGTTTTGAAACCATTCTGGAATCCTTTAGGAGAAAAATGTAGGGGTACAAGAACTAACATTAATAAAACTGGCAACACTAAAATATTCCAGATTTTGGAAAATAAAATAATCTAGACCACTACCAACAGGAGGATGACTTCATATTTTAAAAACCAGCATAGTAAGGATTTTGTAAAAGTCTTAAGGTCTTTTTCTATAAATTAAGTTAGAAAACATTATACAGTTGTTAACAGTGCTAGACTGGCCTAAGTATCCCAAATAAAGAATTCCTTCCAAAACTGTAGATCAGTGATGGAGAAAGAACATACTGAATATTGAGATAGTTATCAAATTTGAGAGGTAGATGACAATCTTAATCTATTATTTGGGAAAGGTAGCACTACAGCTGTTTGTGTAAATGGTATTAAGTATTATCTGTACAGTGTCCATAGCAGTGTAAGAGTGCAAAAAGGAGGATGAACACTGTCTCTCACCTAATAACAACTAAATTAATCTAATACTCTTGGTCTGCATCATCAGTTCTCCTGGAAATGCAGGTGTGGAAAGAAAGGAATACAAGGCAAGGAAAAGATCAACCCCATTTGTGTATGCAGGCGAATAACAACAGGCAGAACACACCATCCAGACTGCAGTGAGGATGACTAGCTTCATGGCATAATCCTCAGGAGAGTGTGGCTAGATTGAGTGGAAGCAGCAGAAGCCTGCATGGGCAGAAAAGGAAGTACCAGAAGTCCCATACAGTACTTTCCATGATGTGAATTCAAGGTCATTGCCTCATGTATTCATGATGGTGCTCCACTGCTGGAAAAGCATTTCTGTTCCTGTTCACCATGTCCATCAGATTCTGGGTTCCCATTAAGAGGAAAAGCAGTAACTAATAGCAGCACTGATGCAAAGGCTTTGTCACAGTGATGATCAGAGTAAGCTGTTAGCCTGCCAATACCTGTAAAGTGTTACCTATCACAAAAAGCGGCCACTTCAAAAACAGTGTTAAAAACAGGGCTTAGTACACAAATGGGATCACAATTTTTCTGTTCTTTGGGTAGTCTTCAAATTTCTCAAGGTACCACCTGAAAAGCAAAGACAGAAATCTGGTGAATATTGAGTCTTCAAAATGCTGTCGAGGAAATTAAGTAATTGTACCATGTGTTCAAATTAATCCCTATATTTTCTGGCTACAAACCAGAAAAATGCCTTTAAAACCTAGTCTGGATAGAAAAACACCATTTACCACCCTTATACTAATGACATTCAAAAAACAAACAGCTGCCCACAATAGGAAATGAAACCAACAGAGGTGCTGAGAGCAGCCAGGGAAGGAACTGTTGTTGCAAAATGTATGTTGTTATGCATCCTGAGTATTTGCATTTTAGAAGCAGACGTGAGGGGGGGGGAATCAAGAACGTTCAAGGTGATAACATGTCCAATTGTATAATGACTTCATGTGGAAGCAAGGGATACTTCATATACTGGACAGTCCCGCTCTAATAGAAAAGTTTTCGGTTCCAGTCAGGATCTGGATAATCAAACAGAATGTGACAAACATTACACTAGTCTTACTGCTGATTCCCCTCAAAGATCGTAACTATTTTCAAATCCAAACAATTGAAAAAGAATAAACACATAGCACTACTAAATGTTTTCTGGTCACCATACATAACAAACACATTTACTCCTATTTTCAAATATTTATTCTGCTTCTGTAAAACAGTAATAATTAAAAAATTAACTTCATCTGGGTTCCTTAAAGGTGCACATATTCATATTATTAATGGCTAATTAAAAGGTCAAAGCTGGAATAAGCAGAGAACAAAACATGCAATGCATGATAACCTGCAGCTGTAGAGTGCCAGCTTGACGCTATCTTTTTCAGTAATTTATTCCAAGTTTTTCAAGCCAAACAGACTACACCAAAATATTTTTCACTTATATGGATTTGCTATTTTTGTCTGATTTGGGATTTTTTATGATGTTCCCCCTCCATTTTTGTGCATTTTTCCTTTAGTGGAAATTACTTCATTTAACAATGATTAGCTTCTCATAATGCTCCATAAATCAAGAGCTCTGAAAGAGTGCTGTCAAGGCTTAAGATAGATGGAAACCAATCATGGAATTTGAGTCTGAAGAACATAATATACAAGGAGAGGCTGAGGAACCCAGGTTTGCTTAGTCTGGAGAGGAAGAGACTAAGGGACCCTGTTATTGCTACCTACAGGTACTGGAAGAGGAGTTATTTAAGACAACAGAGCAAAAATATGAACAAAATGCAAATGCTTGCAGGCCAGAGACTGTCTGGCTAGAAGGTAGCTCTGCACAAAAGTATATGGGCATCTTGGTGGACAGGCTGAACATGAGTCAGTAATGGTTGCCTACAATGATGTAGGCTAGAGCCACCAAGTTTAGGGAAGTGCTTATTCTCCACTATTCAGCAGTTGAGACCTTGCATCTGCATTACTGCTTTCAGTTTCCTGTGCAACAGAAATAACCACAAACTGGAAAAGAATCCAGCAGATGTTCATTAAGACAACTGTATAGCTGGAAATACATATAAAAATATTTAAGAGGAGACATTGAGGGAACTAGGCTTGTTCAGCCTGGAAAGGAAGTTAAGAGGCAGATCTAATTGCAGTCTTCCACTACTTACAGCAATTTCAGAGAAGACAGAGCCATACCTTTCCTGAAGGCACAGAGCAAGTGGACAGAGCAAGCCCTGGTTAGAGCAGGTCACCACCATATGACTGAACTATACAACCTTGCAATGCTCCTCCCAACCAAAGATAATCTGTGACTCTGCTAAGTAATAGCAGGTGGTAAAACAAGGAGAGATAGTCACAGGTGACAGGCTTGGAAGGTTCAAGTTGGGTAGTAGGAAAAACATGTTCTCTGGGAGGGTGATACAGACCTGGAACACCCTACAAACAAAGTGGAGAAAGACCTGTTTATGGAGGTTTTTGAAGACTCCACTTGGCATAGCCATGGCTGCCCTGACAGACTGTTAGCAATGGCATTTTTTTCAACCTATTTCTTCCATAAACTCATGTTTATTTCCTGTTATGCTACTAAGTTTCAGTGTAAGAATGAAAGCAGGAAGCTGAAAATAATGAAAGTAAGTTCAGGAAGTTCAAATTATTTTAAACATGCTAATCCTTTCAAAAAATAAATCTTCTCAAACTATGATCCTTTGGTTAACAGGAAAGCCCTATCATGGATACAGTACATCAGCAGTCAAACTGTTTAACTACAGACCAGAGACTTTATTCTCATCTACCAGAATTGTTTTCATATTGTTTGTATACTTAATTATAGACAGTATGACTTGACTATAAATTCTGCCTGTTACAGAAGGCTTGAGTGATTTTCAAAATTTTAATATTACAGAAGCAAGTTTGAGCTGCAAGTGAAAGTATATGATCAATTAACACTATTTTCCCAAATCTGTCTCTCATCTTTAGAGATCCAGGATTAACTACATTCATTTAAACATTATTTTGACCACTTCATTGTACAATTTGTCTATTTATGCTCAGTACTATCCCGCTGAAATTCTGCAGTGCTTAATTCTACTCAGAGTATTCTCTTCCACATTCTCCACTGCAGTAGCAGAGTCTTTCACAGGACTTGCTCTGCAACATCCCTATGGGATGAGACATCATAATTTGTGAGATGGAAATGAAGTGTGGCATAGAGACAACAGAAATTATAAAGACACAAATACTTACTGGTGGTGTTGTTTTGCCCTTGAACCCAAGATGAAAAGTGTACACAGTGCAAATGCAAGGCTTTCAGTGGTGCAGCATGCAAGGGCAAATCCAAACCATTCCACGATCTCTCCAAAGAAGTTAGCTCCACTGACATACTCAAACATTCCTCCTGAAAGCAGGACAGAGTTATTTTAAAAGCACCTTAATCAAGGAGATCTCCAACGTTATCTTTTACAGTAAGTCAAATAATAGCTATATCATCAAAGTTGCTATATAATTTTTAAAGGTAGTGGAGGCAGTGCTTTTCAATTCAAGCTGTACATGGAGAATTGGTTCATTCTAAGATAGACCTGCTCCAGCTCCGTTTTTCCTCTTCAAATCACAGAAGAAAAGAAGTTTTATCAGTATTAGACAAGAGTTCACACCTCTGTAAATAATTACATAATCAAACTGGCTTGTTGATCCTAAACCAAACTTTAAAAAAGCACGTTAAAAATAGAAAATATGCTTTCCCTTAGGAGTCCCAGAAAATACCCACAGCATTAGTTAGCATATAATGCTTAATTTATTTAAGTACTTCATTAATTAACTTAATTATGAACAATATTAATATTATTAGTAGAAGTTCCAAATTTATTCTCTAGCTTAAGTGTGTTGCCTTTTTGTTCCCAGTCCCCCCTGTCAGGTCTACTGCTTCAGCCCTGACACTCAGTGAAAGAAGTAATTAGCAGTCTATGATAAAAGTGTTTTACAGCCAATTCAGTGTAAACAATCAGTACTCACCTGCTGGGAATTTTATAAAATAAGAACTTTCACCCTAATTCCAAAGTTAGTGTACAAATAGATAATATCTCAGTATGCAATTTACCAGTGGGACTAAGTAACCAAGTATTTACCAAGTGTAATAAAGGACATGTTTTCACCTTCCTTTAATTACTTTACTTTTGTGACAGAAGCAGAATTGAAGCACTTAAAATTGGTAAGATATATCAAAAAAACCAGCTCCTCCTGAATGGGCAGCAAATAAAATCTCATTTCCTTCACAATTCTTTTTTGTACACTGAACATAGTCCAGAAGGTTTATATTATTTTTTCACATGGGCACTAGGATTTACATCTATTAAAATTATAAAGTTACTGCTTTGGTGAAAAATAAATTTACTGCCATATATACATTAGTTCTTCCAGTTTCATTAAAAATTCTCACTAAAAACTAAGAGAGAAACAACCAAATGAAAAATTTAGAGAACAGCAAAATTCAGAGGTAACCATTATTTTCCTGCTCTCACTGAGTGCAACATACCTGGAAGAGTCTAATGTTTCCAAAAGTCTCAAGAAATATGAACATTCAATTGTCTCTCTAAGAAGACCTTTCATATTCTCATTTTTCTCATGAAGGCCAGAATTTATAATGCCTAACTTCTCTTCTGTCCTCTTTTTCCTGTATCACCCTTACCACTGCAGTTGTTGCTCTCCGATTACCTAAGATCCCTCCTTCTTCATAAATGAGATAACATAAGATGGGCCAGCTACCCTCAGTTGCTGAATACTTTCTGCCTTCCTCTTCTTCCCCCACATTAAGATGATAATTTAGGTCTTCTTTCTCCACCAGCCTGTGTTACATTTTTATCACTTTTCAAAAACACAGCCAAAGTCGGTCATGACATTCAAAGACTCACACAAGCCATGTGATATTGTGAAACATCCTTGGAGTACTTAAGAGTCAAGAGAAAAAAAATTTAAAGTATTTCCCACACTATGAGATCACTTCTTGAGATAGGCAACCCCTATTTCCTGTTTTCTTTTACATCATACATTATTATATTCCCTAAAACACACCGAGCTTTAAGAAGCCATCTTTACACAGAATCATTTTAGGTTGGAAGAGACCTCTTGAGAACACCTAGTCCGACTTCCCCAGCTCGAACTGAGTCAGCTAGAGCAGGTTGCCCAGGACCACATCCAGTCCATTTTTCAGTATCTCTAAAGATGGAAACTCCACAACCTCTCTGGGCAACTTGTTCCAGTGTTTGATCACCTTCACAGCAAAAAATGCATTCAGATGTAATTTCATGTGTTTGAATTTTGTTCCCAGTGCCTTTGGTCCTGTCACTGGGCACCACTAAGAGTCTGGTTCCCTCTTCTTCATTCCCTCCCATAGTGTATTTTTATACACATCAGTAAGATCCCCCTGAGCCTTCTCTGGGCTGACCAGTTCAGCTCTCTACATGTCTCCTCATGAGAGATGCTTTTTTTGCTGTATAAATTTCTTTAACATTTTTACTCACCTCTTGGTATCTTGTAACCAGTCTCCCCTGGTTTTCTCAGATTTCTGAGAATATGATCAGAATGAATGTTGATTGCCATGCCAACAAACCAGCCTATAAAACCTGAAGAAAAACATTGAAAACACTCTCTTTAATACACTAGACAAAGTGCTTGTTCAAAGAACAGACTACAGTCATATAACATGTATTAAGCATTTTATCATCTCAAAGAAGTAGCAACGTAAGCAGTATAAGCAATTCTGGTGACATCCTGCACAATCCCAATTCCCCATGGAGCTCTTCAGTCTGCAGAACTCACAGTGATCAACAGGTCTCTGTCTAGGAATAGTACTCTAAGTATAAAGTTTATTCTTAGGTTTCAAGACTTATATAAAAGCATGCATGAGCATATAGACAGGCGTAACATGTATATTTCCCTAATTTGCACACAGAAAAACAAATGTACTAAAATTTCAAACATTAACTGAAACAGCCTTTCTACTTCCTGCCAGGGGGACACATCTTAGTTCCCCCTCCCTTTTTTTTTGTTGTTTTGTTTTGTGGTGGGTTTTTTTGTTGTTTTGTTACTGTTCTGGTCTGGTGGGTTTTTTGGTAGCGGGGAAAGGGCCACAGGAGTGGCTCAGGTAAGAAGCTGAGAAGCTCCCCCTGCTCCAAAACCA
>NW_009952435.1:819949-821194 GCF_000747805.2 Chaetura pelagica
CCAGGAGGGGTGAACTTGGCCAGTGGACTTGGAATCTGCTGCCAGTGGACTTGGAATCTGCTGCCAGTGGACTTGGATTATGCAGCCGTGGAAGACCCTGGTGCCAGAGGAGGTGGCTGTTCCCAAAGCAGCCACTCTGCCATTTCCCACTCTGTAGGAAGCCCAGACTGGAGCAGCAGTGGGAAGAACTCATGAATGAGAGGTTCTTGGAGGACTCTCTCCCACGGGAGGGACCCCGTGGGGAAGCAGGGCAGGACTGTAAGGAATCCTTCTTCCTGAGGAGGAAGGAGCAGCAGGACCCCCCAGCCTGTGAACTCACTCCAAACCCCATCCCCTGTCCCCCTGTGCTGCTGGGGGGAAGGAGGGAGAGAAACCGGGAACAAAGGGATTTGGGCCCGGGAAGAAGGGAGGGGTGGGGTAACATATGCAAGCCCTGCTCTGTGTTTTGACTGTGTCCTGTTTGTGTTTGATCAGTGTGAAATTAAATTATTATTTTTTCCCCAAGTTGAGTCTGTTTTGCCCAGGACCTTAATCAGTGAAGAACCCTCCTTGTCTTTTGTCTCAGTCCAGGACCTTTGTCCCAGAGTGTGTGTATGTGGGGGGATGTTGAATGGGCAGCCATGGGGCTGTTCCTTTGTTGTGTTGGGCCCAAACCCACGACAATATGCCAAACAGCACATTTGGCACCCTTTCATTTTAAGTCTGGCTACACAGAACTTATGTTTCTTTGTTTGAGGGCAGCATTCCTTGTTACTGTGAGCAGACAAGATTCAGGTTTTGAGAGAAGATCCATTGTATTTTTGGAATCCACCTTCAGAGCTCTTGATTTTCATTAACATTAAAAAGGAAATGCCAGTGATGGGCTTTTAGAACAAAATGACTTCACATGCCAGATAAAGAAAAGCTTTTCCTTTTTATACCCATAACTTGAGTCTTTCAGATGGTTCTTGTTTAATACTGGGAAATCAAATAATATGACCATCTCTGCACACATGAAGTGGATATCCAGATGTAAAAAGCCACACGTTGCAAGACTAGTAGGTTGTCAGAGCATACTTTACCATGACTTAAGCTATATTTCAAAGTGAAGCTACAGATGTAAGGGCACCCTGCCTCTCAAACAATTTGTCAGATAGGCAGCTTTCTTCTCCCAGTCCCTTGTGGGCTGATTTTACCTAAAGGACCTAGCTGTCTGCTTCCACATGGATCAGAAGGAAGTGACTACTCTGAAGAAAAATTGAGGTT
>NW_009952435.1:821240-829605 GCF_000747805.2 Chaetura pelagica
TGTCACATTCTACTTACACCAGTAGCAGAATTTAGTCCAGTGAACAAGCATGTTTCTTAAGCTGTTTATCATGCAGCACAGTGCAGTAATTTCCATTAGCAAGGTGTGTAGATGTCATAAGTGTATTCTGTAGTAAAATTCTACCATAACCCTTTCAACCACAGATACAATGTAATTATATCATCATGAGACAGATTAGATCAATGCAATGAGGAATTTACAGACCAATTAATATAATGACAACATTCAAAAACAGTGTGACTTATTCAAATGCTGTTGAATTCTACTTTTAGGAAAACAGATAATTTTAACTTTTTTCCTTCAAAACAGATCTCTATCCAGAGAATATTGAATCCCCACTGCGTCCAGCAATAAAAAGAGTTTGTTTCTCTTAGCATTAGTAATTATGTATCAATATGCTAACTGTCAGAGAAGATAGAGACTACTTTGGGAAACAAGGGATGTTACTCATAAAACGAAAGTCATTATCTCTATATAGACAATAATTTCAAAATAAATTTCCTAAGAAGTACACAGATTACTTCTACTTAAATGTAAGCAATATTTATACTAACTTACTTCTGTATTAGCATGAGGAACAACCTATACTGAAAGTTAGCATCAATTCTAGGAAGAATAGCAGATTTCTTCCTCAGGAGATGAAATTAGAGACCCTTTGATTTCTCTGAAAAGCCACCATTATTTTGGAGAATGTTATCTGTGTATTCTGTATTGGTATCTGTTTGTAAATTAGTATATGAAGTACTAAGAACTCTTCAGATAATGCAAAAAGACTGGAGCTTGCTTTAAGAGATCCCACTTACTATGGGAGATTAGTTTGATTCTCTGCAGACAGCCTTTTCATCAGTGCTCCCAGCGAAAGGGAAGAGGCTTGAAAAAGCAAATGGAATTGAGCAAACCAGTAATTGGTTACAGGAGTGGTGCCACAGCCAGGTCTTCATCTACTTGCATCATGGAACTAGCTTTGAGAAACCTGGTCTCCTAGAGGCTGATGAAGTTCACCTCTAAGAGAAGTGGGAGAGCATCTTTGGCCATAGGTTTGCCAATCTAGAAAGGGAGCTTTAAATTACAGTTGTGAGGGGAGGGGATCCTCAATCCATCCAACTGCCACCACTTTGAGGCCAGTGCCAGTAATAGATACGCTGGGCCTGGAGAAGGATCACAGGCCAGCAGAACAACACCTGAAATAGACACTATTCATAGACAACAAGCTGATGAACATAGGCTCTCTTCACAGCACTCCTCTTCAACTTGAAGTTCTGTTTTCCCAGGAAGTGCTTCATAACCACCTTCCCTGGACCTGCATTCTGTGGGTACTGTCCTCATCTTCAGATGCTGACCATGGCCGAGTCCTAGGACTGCCCTCTAGAAAGCCATGAGCTGGGTATGCACTACCATCTGCATGACTTGGCTTCCACCTACGGCAAATGCAGATGTATAAACATCTGGATTTTCTGAACTACAGTATGCACCATGTAAGATAGATGACTTCATAAGATTATTAAACTTAAGAGGCTTTTCTTCTTCATCAAGGCAAACGTGGAGACTAAGGTCTACTAAGAGAATACTTCCATAAGGAGGACAGTAACTAGGTCTATATTACCAACCTAGTGCAACAGAAGAGCATGTGTGTTGTTGCACCAGTGCCCTCTTCACCCTTACCCATATAGAATCTCATGCAAAAAGACCTATTTCTGTTCTGCAGGTTATATGATAAGGTAACTAATGTCTGGCTCACCCTCCTCACTCTGGCTTCAAGAATATGCAGTGCAATATGCTGTACAGAAACAGCAGGAGGCCAGTTTCTACAGCTGCACTGAAAGTACCTGGTAGACACTTCAAGTGAACCAGTGCCTCATCTCAGACCGCATAGTTTATCTTTCCAAGAAGGGACAAGATCATTTGGAGCATCCAAATGCATATAGATATCAGGAGAGATACTAACGCACAATCCCTTGGTCACAAGATGATATCCAGATATGGACAATGCACATGCTCTATTCATGTCTGTTTTGTGTAGAGCACAGAGGTAGCATGTGTGCTTGGCTGTCTGACTGGCAGATAAAAAGCTTCACCCAGACTAGTTGCTGATGTTCCACCACTGGCACCTTCTGAGTTGCAGGTACTGCTCTGCTTTGCAGAGCTGCTGTGAAGAAAAGTTTTAATGTGTAGAAGGGTTAGCCATTGGGTCTAGGACACCTCTCCACAGGCCGTTCTACACAGGACAACTCTATGTTACCAACAGATGATGTGGGTCCTTCCCACACACTATGAGGTCTGCAAATCCCTTGAACATCAGCAGGGGCCCTGAGGGGTCTCACATGGGAGACAGAGGAAAGACCACAAGTGAGCTCATTCCTGCCCTGCCTGGGAGATTAGGGGGAAGCAGTGGGGGGATAAGCTCCAGGCACAGGGTGTGTGTGTGGAAAGCAGCTGCTGGTCACATCCATCTCACAAGTAGCAGCCAAGCAGTATGATTTTTTTGTGATCCAATATATGAGAAAACACCATTTGCAACATGTGCAAGCTGATTAATCATATGCCCTCGTTGTGCTTGGTCATCAGAGATGTATACCTTGCTCCACATTTGTTTCCAGTGATTCATTAATAAAGTAATATTTAAATTAATGGTTAGATAAAGGCAACAGTGAGATAAGGGCAACTACATCAAACATGAAATGCCAATATTAAAATAACGGCAATGCAATGCCAGGAGATAATATTAAAAGTAATTATGAGGTAAAGGCAACAATGAGATAAAGGCAAATAAATCAAACATGAAATACAAGAAATTAAGATTTTGGCTGGCATAAGTGAAGCCAGCTATCGTGCAGGCAGGGTGCAAGGCAGGTGGGGAGGACTACAGAGCAGGCAGCTGCCCCACTACCACCTGCTGAGCCCCCGTGGTGCTCCAGTGCTGGTCCTGCCATGTGCACTGTGCAGATGGGGAAGGAGTGCTGCCCTGGCAGGCACTACTGGATCAAGTTCCCAGTTGCCCAGGGCTGAGGAGGATGCTGGGGGTGGTGGGTCACCATGCTGTTTAAGTCCCTTATTTAAAAAACAACACCACCCATAAAAGAGAAAAGAAAAAAAATCTGACCACAATAACCAAATAAAACAAGCCAAGGACAACAAATAGTAGGGTCTTACATGAGGCAGTGCTCAGGCAGCCACCTTCTCCCCCATGCCCGAGGATGCTCTCCCCAGCTTGCCCCCCTACCTCCACACCTCCTTCTCCTCCCCCTAATGAAAAGTAGTCTGCAGGCAGAGCAGAAAGCAGATCACTGGCAGTTCCCCCTTTGCCTCCCATGAGAGGCTGTTTGCTTCTGGGAGCCCCCACCTTGTGCTGGAGAGAACCAGCAGCACCTGCTGGTAGTGCAGATCTGTGCCCTGTAGGGTTGTTCTGGGGAGAGGTGGCCCATTCGGTTAGCCAAGATGAGAAGGGAGTAGTTGAATGGGGACTTAAAGGAGTAAGAAAAGACATACAGCATACTGCAAAGGGTTTGATAGGGCTAAAGCAAGCAAAGGAAGAAAGGAGTTCCAACAGAAAGTGCAGACAAATTAGAGAGAACACAAGCATGAAACACACAGGTGCATATGCCCTTGTTTGTGGCATTCACCACTTCAGGGTATCATGGGTATTCTTGCTAAATTCACAAGCTCTTAATTGGCACACGTGTAACATACATGCTGAAAGATTATGAAACTAACCCCACCTTGTTTTTCAAGTTCATGGATTTATCAAGTGTTGTCCTGTATCTGAAGCAGAACAGTTCCTCGGAAAACCAGTGAGTTCACTGCTCTGAACTAAACAAAAACAGTCCAGAGAAACCATGAGGGAACCACATCAAAACTGCATTGCTGCTCCAAATCAATTGCTCATGTTATAAGCTACTGCTTTCCTAAAATTAGCTCCTTAACATCTGAAAGCCAGCAGTCAATCTGTATACTAAGGCTTCACAGAGAACACATCAGTTTTTTGAAACATCCCATGATGGTTACTTAACCTCACTTCTCCAAATTTGTCTTTGTGACAAACTTATCTCCTTTTAGCTCCCAACTACTGAACCTTGTTTAGCTGCTACCTGTAGCTTTCTGTTATTTCTCTTCCACATGTAGTTTCACGTTGACCGAAGAAATGTCTTGTCCCTCAGCAAAAATGCTTCCTTGCTAATGTTATATTTTTAATCTTCTGCTGAATTTTATTATTATTTTTTTTTGCAATTTTAAACAGAGGCTTCCAGACATGGCCAGATGTTTTTGAAGAACCACAACATAATAGTCCAGTTATAGCACTTCTGCATTTGAACTGACCAAGCATGAACTACAGATATTTGGAGGTATCTAGCTGGAATGAATACCAAATAGCAGTTATAAATATGCCCTATATTCTGATTATGTTTATGTGCATTACAAAACAAAATGAAAAATCCTGAAAGATATTCTAGTTACAGCAATCAAAGAAGCAAGAAGTCTTAGGTTTGGCTGCTTTATAGTCATGCCAAAGTTTATCTAAAGACTTATTGTAACACTCTCAAAACGGCCAGCAAGTGACACTATTAAAATAGTTGCTATACCAGGAATCTTAGTTTTCGGGGTAACTTTTTAAAGCAGTATTTTTACTTATAATAGTCATGAAAGCAACACTTTGCTTATGCTTAGCAGTACCAGAAATAAATATACGGAAGCATATTATCTGAGGGGGAAAAAAAAACCAAACCAAACACCAACAAAAAACCTCAAAAAACAAAACACGAAAATAAACTCAGACCAAACTACAGAAGTATTCAGACCTGAAGGAAAATGAACCTAACTATTATCATTTATACAGATATATCTTTTAGAAACCCTTGAAACAGAACCAACCACAAGAAAACCTGAGCAAGTGTCTTACTACTTTAATTTTTTAAGACCTTTCAGTAAGGAAGAAATGATTGATGGCTCCTGACTCGTGATTTGTTTATAGCACTGTATTCCAATACCCTTTAATTAAGGTATTAAGGTAGGGCATTGGAAACAAAGTCTATATTGCATCAGTCTTCAACAGTTTTGATCAATAGATCTTCTAATCAGTGTCTTGTTGGATCCAAGTTTAAGGAGACTGGAATTTCAGAAGTACCAAGAGAATTTCAAGAATATGGAAGTGCCTGACATCCACAGAAGTCACTCCCTTTGTGCCTCAATTTCTCAATTTTTAGACCACAAGCACTACTGCCTCCTAATCTTGGCAAGAATTTATTTCAATGTAAATTTTTTCAATCTTTTAGTCACGATAGCAGTTAGCACAGTGGTTCTCTATTGTCATCTGCAATCTGTAATAAAGATGAAAACTGCTTATTCTTGCTGTAAAGGGCTCAAGAAATCTGGGAGAAACACTAACTTGTTCTGATTCCAGAACAACAAGAAGGATGGCACTGGGTCAGATCAAGGATCCACACAGCCCAGTATTCTGCCTTTGGCTGACAAGGCAGAATATCCTGGTTTAACTTCAGATCAAAAGATCTTTCTGCAAAGATTTCTGTGGAAAATTATACAGTATTTTTGACAGCAGGCAAAAGTAGATGCCTAGGAAAGAAAAAATAGGGCAAAGACAACACTTGACCACTAAACATCTTAGGCATTTAATCATATGCGTAGCTTCAAGTATAAATGTAACCTCACTTCCTGATAGAGGTGAATGAATGATCAACCACTTCACCCTCCTCCTCATGGGCCAGTTTTGTTCTTTGCTAAAGGCCACTGCTGTTATGAGGGTGGGTGGGCTGGTGCATGTGCGTGGATGCACATGTAAATATCCTAATGCCATGGACTTTTGGCATTAGAAGTTGTATCTTGGCATTTAGCAGCTACCATTATTGGTTGTTTACCTCTTGAATTTAGTCACTTCTCTTTGACCACACACAAATCTTTAATACCCACAACATCAAAAAACAAGATATATCAGCTAAATCAACACGTCATGTGGAAAATCAGCTTTGTTTGTTCTAAATCTGTATGCTGCTGCTTCCATTTAGAGCCTCAAGTTCCCATACTGAAAAAAAACCAACATAATCCACATTTATTTTGGTGTTAAAGAACAGGGATGACAGTCAGCTGATCTAGCATTTACATTGTCGGAAAAAGTGTAATTTCCTAGTTCTAAAATACAAAGGGTTGAAAGGCTTCCAAACTACAGCAAAAGAGAGAATTAACTATGAGGAAAGATGTAACATGGGCCTACTACAAAATTATAATGAAAAATAAAAAGCTGTGAAGACAACACTCTAGAAACATGTTTTAGCTCACCTGTAATAAAACATGGATGTTTTAACCAGCCCGAAGGGTATTTTGCATAGTTGCTTAAGCTTCGGCCTTGCAAGTATCCATTGCAAACACAGAACAGAAGTGCTAGCACAAAAGTAAGAAATGGTGTTGGTTTTCCTTCCCGGATCAGAAGAGGAAATATGAGTGACCTACAGCAAACAAAGAAAGAAAAATTGATGCATTAACAGACAGAAAAAATATTTTTGATGTCCAAAACCATAATCCACAGTCCATATTATCCTGCTTTTCAAGTTCTCAGTGCAATCTTTGATCCTGGCTCACAAGGACAATCATGGTTGATTTAATACCTAAGCATCAATTTTGTTGCTTATTGGAATTACGACATCAACCCTCTCCCCCCTTACAATAGAAATGTTGAGCCTTGTATCCAAGGCAATTACTTGGACATGAGCAGTAAGAGCAACAAGAGCAACTGATAAGCACAGCGTATTTTTGTCCCCCTTTATTCTTAAATCCTTAATGTTAACCATCAAGCTTTCTGAAATTATCTCAATCCCTACACCAAATCCACCAGTGGATTCCAGAGGTGGAAGTCAATCCCCTTGAAATAACCCTAATCAAGTCTCCTCCTTGCCCTAAAAATCACTTTGAAACATTGATTGCTTTGCCTCAACAATTTTGTTCTACCCTTGTTCAGTTTTGAGCCAGGATGAAGCCACTTTTACTGTGTGTTTTTCTTCCCCTTCAGTAAGCTGTCTTTTAATTAGTAGCAAAGTGTTCCAGCTTGGAAAGATAACAAATGGTGGAATGTTTTTCTAACTCCTGGGTCTTCAAAGTCACACCTATACTCTGCCAGCTCAGACATGCAAGGAGATTCATGACCGCTCTTGTAGGAGGCTCAAGCCAGGACAACCCTATGACAAAACCCACAAGTGCCATCCCACCTGGGAAAGGAATTTTGATTGCTTTTCCAGGGGATTATGTGAGTAAACAAACAAGCTCCAAACAAGAAAAGCAAGTGAACATTTTTGTGCTGTGTGTAACTAGCCAACTCCCAATTGCTTATCAATTTAATTACAGTCTAAAATTATAAAGAAGCAGGATTACTGAAGCCTGAGCGCTCTTCATGTTCTCCAGCCACCTAAGTCTACCACTTCAAAGAGCATTTCCAGCAGAAGCAACACTGTAATGGCTTTCAAGAAAGCAGAACAAATTAATTAATATGATTATTTAATGCCTGCTACATTACAACAAACGTAATCGGATAACGGAGGCCTCTTCCAGTCTACACTCACCAGTCTCTCAATGAGGCACCAGCAATAAGCAGCTGGCAACAAGAAACTGCAGCACAGCTCAGCTTTCCATACAACCCATTGCTTTGCATTTCTAGCTTCTTCCAGGCATTGAGGATGAGTTAAGATCCCATGCCAAAGCCTATCTCCTTACTCTTAAGAACAGAAAAAGAGGGAGTAAAGACATGCTCCTGGGTTTGCAAACCAGTCAGCCACCAGGCCAACTACATGTTGCATCCCTCTCAACTGTGAGGATGTGGAAAACCTTTGGTCAAAAGCAACAGCCTCTCAAAACAAGCGCTGGAAAAGAGCTGCAGATCAGCCACGCACTCAGCTTAAAATCAGCCTGACAGAACTACCCCTGCTGTTATGAGCAAAATTGTTCGTGGAGCATTAACTGTAGCTATTGTCAGCGACTGGAAGGGAACAGCAAAGCCTTCGTGGAGCTGCAGCCAGGCTGCCTTCTCTCAAGCAGTTTTACAAAACACCCAAATGCCAGTGACCATGTGCTGACATGGGGCACTCTCAGTGTTTTAATGAATCACCGAATATCCAGAGTCGGAAGAGACCCACGAGCATCATCAAGTCCAGCTCCTGAAATAACGCTATGTTGAAAGGCGCAACTTATAAACAGCTACACACTTTCACAATATTGAAATTATACCAGCGTCTGAATCCGAACTTTCCTCGTTGGAAGATCCTGCCTTTAAGGCAGCCAGACCCAGCCACTGCTCGAGCGAGCGTCACCGCAAGAGCTGCGCCTACAGCCCGCGGATGATGCGGCCCCC
>NW_009952435.1:831154-840761 GCF_000747805.2 Chaetura pelagica
GGGGTCGGGGGGGGCGAGAGGAGCCGCGGACAGGCTGGGGGAGCAGGGTCGGGATGGGGGACGGGAGCTCCCCGCTGCTCCCCCGGCTACGGGGGGCAGGGGCAAATGGGTGGGTGTGGAGGGCAGCTGGGGATGGGTAAGGGGTCTGATGGGGCCAGAGGGGTCTGGTGGGGCCAGAGGAGCTGGGGACAGGCCGAGGGAGCAGGGGTGGGATGGGGGACAGGCGCTCCCCGCTGCTCCCCCGGGTGCCTGGGTCGGGCAGGTACCCGGTGTTTTTAGGGCACAGACGGTCTGCGGTCTGGAGAAGGTAAGTTTCTGCGTGTCTGTCTCTGTCTCTCTCGTGCAGCCACGCCAAAGAAATCCTTCACTGCTTGAAGGAAAAGTACTTCAAGGAGCTGCAGGACCTGGAGGTGGATGGCCAGAAAGTGGAAATGCCGCAGTCGCTGAGCTGGTGAGTGAGCTGGAAGTGAAATAAGGCACCTGGCATGTTCCCAGCACCCAGCCTGACAAACTAGTTTCTTATTTTTTTGCCTCTACCCTTTTCCCATCTCTTTTCCCCCAGGTATCCAGAAGAGTTAGCCTGGCACACGAACCTGAGTAGAAAAATCTTGCGCAAGTCACCGCAACTGGAAAAGTTCCATCAGTTTCTGGTCAGCGAGACAGAATGTGTAAGTTTGTGATAGGTCTTGGGTTTTTATTTTTATTTCGTATCCTGAGCAGTGTTTTATTTAAATGCATCATGGGAAACTGAACCGAAGCCTTTCTCTCAGAAGCTGAGTGGCTCAGAAGAAACTGGATTTTATGTTGCAGTTGACAGTGATTCATCCCGTGACTCTGGCACGTAATTGCAGTTACAGACATTTTTCCTGAACTAATTGCAATTTTGTTTTTGTTTGACAATGTGAGAATAAGTCCCTGTAAAATAATCAATTGCTGTTAGAAAACAGATGTTTGAGTCTGGTGAAGAGTGCATGTATGTGCGTGCCAAGACTGGTTGCAGTGAGGCTCTCATCTCTTGAGCAGAAACTACATCTCTAGAAGGAATAAAATGGAAGTAAATACGGAATTACCAGAAATTCAGTTGGGTGAAATATTGTGATTTGGTTTGTTAAATGCTAAGAAAACGCAATCCTAAGCTTATAATAATGTCATTTTGATTGCTTTATTGTTTTGCTACAGAGGGGAGTTAATTGCAAAATAAATACATTATTCTGGAATTGAATGAAAATAAGTTTGTTTTGGTTTTGCTTTTTCCTTTCAAGGGAAACATCAGTCGCCAGGAGGCTGTTAGCATGATCCCACCTCTGCTGCTTAATGTTAATCCTCATCATAAGGTAACTAAAATATACTGTGTACTAGAGTATTTCCTGGAAGATAGTTTGATTAAACTACAAATTTCAACAGCAGTGTCAAGTCTGATGCGCAATTCCATTTTGTGTTGATATGTTTTTTGCTTCCTGCATGTAAACCACAGCAGTCATCTGGTGTTCAGATCACAAATAGAGCCTCAGGGGAACATCTGCTTTTTCAGTTTTTTGTAATACTGTGTAAAAAACCCAGTTTTTAAGTATTTAAATAATCTTCCTTTCAAAAAGTCAATATACACAGCTTCATCTAAGTTATTTATATTTCAACCCCCTTCTAAAGCAAGATGACAATTTTTAACTTTCTCCTGTCCATCACACCATGAACAGATACAGTTTTTCCAGATCCAAGTGATCATGTTCTCTGCCAGGTAGTTTTCACCCCCCTGCCTTTTGAACAAGTTGCAAACTTCTGCTTAATAAAGATATTAGGCAGAATATTTTAGGTGACCTGAAAGGTGCTGTTGATGCTAGTTAAAGAGTATAGATTTCTAACTGCAAATGAGATGTGTAAGGAACGCCCATGGTAGTTTCCCATTGCAGGTTGTACAAATGGAGATTCCTGGTTGCCAACTTTCTGCTATAACCTTAGTCATGTTTCCATACACTACCTTTGTGTGCAGAATGAACCGGCCAAGTGGCCTTATTCTCTTAATACTGTAGGTTAATGAGAAAGTTAGAAATGCCTTGCTATCTCGGGCAACCATGTTATACACTTCTTTCTTAAATTTTTCATTACATATATTAAAATTTTGAGTTTTTCAAACTTCTGACCTGTGTGTTTTAGAGACTTCTTTGTCCATACTTGGTTTTATATTGATATTACTTAGCATACAGAGCTTTACAATTTATTTCCTCCTACACATGGCTGATAGCTGTGTTACGTGAGGCAAGGTCTTCTCACCTCTCTTAAATGGATAATTAATGGAGTGATTCAGTCCTAATGTGACAACTCCAGTTTTGTCTGGAGTTGAACAGGTAGTGAATGTGTTTGAATTAATGTAAACCACGAATTGTGATAGTGTTTTTGCACACAACATTGCTTATATTGCAAATACTAAGATAGTAGCATACGTTTTTTGCTTTGAATGTTTAACTTCAGTGACTATATTTCAACAAGCACTTACCAGAAATGCCTGGAAGACTTCAGAAATTTCCTCATAAATCATGCTCAGAAAAGGTTCTTGTATCCTTTCTTGTGACAAGACAGCAAGTAGCAGCCGTAATGAAGCCTGAGCTTTACGACCTTTTATGATTCTTAGTGCCTTATTTTCTGAGCTGCTTGTTATGACCAGAATTGCAGGTTACTTTTCATGCTTAACCAGCATATTCTGTACGTCATGTCTTACATGCTGATTCCTGTCTTATGCAAGGATCAGCTTGACGACTGTCAAACCTCTCTGTAGTTGTGATCATTTTTAATCTTTTAACAATTCGATTTTCCCTCACCATGAATTTTCAGGGCAATTTTAGAGTATGTTTAGGCTTGCTTGTTCTTCATTGTCTTTTTCATTATCTACAGAAGTAAGCAGAAACTGCTAGTGTCACAAGTGTTACTTTAAACAGCAGAGATGATGCTGTTTCATCAGAGATGATGAAACTGTTTTCCAGTTTAGTCTTGTTCATGCCAGAGCTTGCAGTAGGATCTGAGCAGATCCATCCCCATTTTCAGCTAACTTTTACTGGAGGTAGAGGTCCAGAAAATAGTAACATGCTTCTGAAAATCTGTATTTTACAGGAAAGATTCTAAGCTTCCTTACTTAAGAGAACAGTGTTAGCTGTGAAAAGATTTGCTGTGAAAGTGACTCAATGAATTACTCCATCACAAACCAAGTTTTTGATGAACCAGGAGGGAGCAATATGCTAGAAAACAGGTGTTGGTGTCTCTGCTCTTCTGCTGCCTGATGACAGTCCGAATACTTCCAAAGTACTTCTTCCCAGATAGAAGAGTGGGCAATTTATGCTGCCCTGATTTTTTGCATTAAAATGCAAATGTGTGAGGAGAGATAGCAGTTCTTTTTCATGAAATCTATGTGATCAACTGTGTCTGATAGTCTCTGATTAATTTACTGACAGTTGAAATACAGCTTGGTTTTGAATGTAACTTTGCCCTTAATTTTGTATGTATATGGAAAGTTCCAGTTAACTTCAGTTGGAATTACTTGTGAGCTGATAAAAGCACCATATTCCTATCTCTACAAATGTTTTTTTTATTTCAAATTTCTTCAGCTAATGTATTTGTTCCCTATAAGCCAAAGTCCTTGCTAAATTTTAGACCTGAGAGAAGGCTGCGTACGAAGAACAGAACTGTACTTTGTTTTTTTGCAAATTGGTGTTCTGAATGATCATAATTTTGCAATTGTGTGCAAAAATATTTAATTAAAACAAGAATACACCATAATCTTCTTAAGTACTTTAAAAATACAATGTAGGACTTTTTTTTAACTCTTTGGCATTTGTAGATCCTAGATATGTGTGCTGCACCTGGATCCAAGACTGCTCAACTCATTGAAATGTTGCACGCAGACATGAATGTTCCTTTTCCCAGTAAGTCTGGAAAAACTACCAAAAACTTTTGAGTTTGAATTTCCACTTTTCTTTTTGTGTAGAGGATTACTTTTAATATCACAGATAAGTCTCTGCATTTAATAACTACATGTTGAAGTTCCAAGTGGTTGAGTTAGATGGGAAGTACCCCACCTTTTCATTGAAACGTTGTAGCATTCCTTGGCTTGAAGGAGAGGGGTATATTTTGTGTATGTATCTTCACAGTTCAGACTACAATGGACGTGGTATCCTGCAGACTCCAGATTAAGCTGCTTTAACCTTAAAATAGTCGTGATATTTATCTTTTTATTTGTTTTTTAAGCTGCAGAATGTTTACTTTCAGTTAGAATCTCAAAATACTGCCCATAGAAATTGTGAAGTTGAGGGGGAGTAGATTCTTTCTGTGTTCTACTGAAAATCTGCTGATGTACAGAGATTGTCAGTTGTGGAAACAGTTTTTCTCTGATGCAAGGGTTGTACTTTTGAGAGTGAAAAGTTGAAGGACCCTTCATTGGGTCTTATTTCCATTGCATGTAGGCTAGAACTCTTGAGACTATATTTGACACATCACTTAAACCTCAACATACTTTGTTATTTTATCTTCGCTAAGGGGTCCTCTGTTCATTAAGTAGTCTTTTAAGTAAAAATCTCTAGTGAAAGATTTACACAGCTTTGAAGATAAGGCAATAAACTATAGCTGTTGGAGAGTAAAGCATCTTCCCACTATTTTATTTTCACAGAGGGTTTTGTAATTGCTAATGATGTTGACAACAAGCGCTGCTATTTGCTGGTTCATCAGGCTAAGAGATTAAACAGTCCATGCATCATGGTAGTAAATCATGATGCCTCCAGTATTCCTAATCTACAAATAGATGTTGATGGAAGAAAAGAGATCCTCTTCTACGACAGGATTTTGTGTGACGTCCCTTGCAGGTATCTTGCATGTAGTCTCCAATACACAGATTTTATTGTACTAAGTGCAGTGCTAGAATTTTTGTGTTACCGAGTTAGGCTTTTTGTGTTGCTTGGTGAGTTATGGTTTATAATCACTTCCAAACTGTCTTAGGTAAGAGAATACAGAATCAAATTGGACTTTTTTTCTTTCCAAGTATTGTTCAGTATAAGGGCTACAAATTTTGAACACACACTTGGAATATTGAAATACAAAGATAGTGTAGAAACAAACAGTACAGCATAGGAGAGCTGGTTAACAAGGGAGAGGGACTGCTAATTTTTTGCTGCTATAAATTACTTTGATGTGAAATTAATTTTACCGGGAAATAGTACAAATTTGTTCAACCTCTGTTACAGTGGAGATGGAACCATGAGGAAAAACATTGATGTATGGAAGAAGTGGACAACACAAAACAGTTTGCAACTTCATGGGTAAAAATTATGATTACACATCTGCACTTCTTTCATTTTTCTCCCCTCCTTTCACCATATCTTAAACATCTGTCTGCATTCACTTGTTAATGTGTGACAAAGTAGAGGCTAAGATGAAATCTAAATCTAGAGCTTATGTGCTACTCAGAGAAAGTCTGGGGTTTCAGATGTGAGGTCAACCTCAGGTGGAGTGTGTGAATCTAAATTGTTTGTATTCTTATGAATACTGTCATATTAGTATTAATTTAGAAAAGGTAGCTAATAAAACAAGGAACAAATAATTTAACTGGAAGTCTTAGAGTTTAGCCAAGTAAAATACTCTTGAAAAATACAGAAACTTGTAAAATGTAATAGTAATGTTTTAATGTCTTTAGAATATTAGAGATCAGACATTAACATTTTCAGTCACCTAAGACTGATTCAGGTTAACTGATGGTGAAGGAGTACTCAAGACTAGTGCAGATGCATGGTAAAAAGCAGTAATTTAAGCACATATGAAAAAGCCTAGAACATTTTGCTGTGCATTTATAACAAGCTGAGAGGGCAGTCAACTACTGTGGCTCAGCTGACCTATGGTGACTTCTAACTACTTAGTAACTCATTCATGATTACAGTTTTTATTATAGTTTTAAGTATGCAGGTAGGGTATAAGCTGGTGATCCATCAGAGTGATATTTTTCTCAGAAGGCCAGTGTTAGCTAAGTTATGTTGTCCATGATGTCTATAACAGTCATATTTCTCCTTACTTTACCTCTAGATTTCTGAGAAAAGTAGCAAGGTTTTGGGGTGTTGTCTTTCTAGTGTTAAGTGCTTTAACTTGATGGGACACTAGAAAGAACAAAACATAGAATATTATGTTAAAAGATATCATACAGTAGTGTTAATGTTTGACCTGATTTCTGTTTTAATAGCTGGGTGTAACTGTGTTTGCAGTATAGACTGCACTAAGCTGACTTAGTTTAAAACTGACTTTAATTTGTGTACTGGTGACAGCTCTGGGGCTCGGTATGATCTGACTTAGTCCATGAACAGTTACGTGTCTGCAGTATAGCTTCACCTGTAAGAAATTCAATGGCAAATCTTTCTGGTTCCTGAATGATGCCTGGCTAGACCAAGTGTGTTCTGTTAGATTGCAGTTAAGAATTGCAACCCGTGGTGTTGAACAGCTGGCAGAAGGTGGCAGAATGGTGTATTCCACGTGTTCGTTGAATCCTATAGAAAATGAAGCTGTGATTGCATCTCTGCTGGAAAAGAGTCAAGGTGAGAATGCGAGCTTGGATAGAGCGGGGAATTTTTTTTTCTCAGTCTACAAAAAGGATATGTGTGTGATAGTCCTAGTAATAAGCTTAGGGTAGGTAATGTGCCTCTCGTTTGCAAAGCTGCAGCATTTTTCTGGTACAGGTAGGATTTCATTGGTGTTGACATGAGCACTCTTCTTAAATGGACATAAATCAAGTGAAAACACAAAAGTTTAAGTTCTAATGATGCAGGAAAGGCTTCAGAAGATCTATGGAATTCAGTCTGTTATCTGGCTTCTGCTAACCAGTTGCAGTGATTTGAGTCCATCTCATGACGTTCATATTTCCTTTGGAAAATCCTGTGTGGGACATTGCTGCTGAATGCCATGCGAGTAAAAAGGCTAGAGTGTTCGAGGAATGTTACTGTGCACCAGTAGGTGGGAATTGCTGCTGCCTTCAGCATCCACATTTTGATATGCTTGGGCTTTTAATGACTTTAAGCTTATGAGGTGTTTTTTTTCACTTCTGAATTACGGAAGTAGCTGTTAATTCTCCATCATCTGAAGTAGTAAGAGGTGGAAAAATTGATATGAACTGGGAAGCTTCATTGCATCAATTTGTGATAGTAGGGCTTAGTAATCCAAGTTTCTAGTCTTGAGCTGATGGATACAGGGGTTTTTTTGAGTGAGTCAGTGACCTGAAGTTTGGAGACATCTAATTGAATTTTGCATTAAATGTTCCACAGAGTTCTGCTCTTGTACAGAGCAGAAGCAGCTTTATTATTCCTGAAGCTGAGCTGGTTGTGGAAGTAGAACAGCCTGTTTTGCGTAATGTTTTCTTTGTGCCATTCACTATTCTGGCCTCAAATTATGCATGAAATTTCATTGTCTCCCAAACAGCAGTTTAGCAGATAATTAGGAACTATTTCATTTCCACTCAAAGGACATTTTTAGAGGTAGGGTGTTTTTTTTTGCGGGCTGGGTGAAAGACCTGTATAGCTGTGTTTCCAGTAAATTATACTATGGTTGGCTTATTGAAGGCTGTAGTGGACCAGAGCTAATTTTACCCATGACGAGATTGGAAAGCAGTAACGACTGGGCTGGATAGGAGCTCAAAGCAGTATGGATGTTGATGTAGGCCAGCAATTGTACTATTTGGGGCAAAGTCAATCCTTGGAAGTAAGGATCTTGACTGCAGTGTTGGGTTCTGGCATTTGGATGTTGTCTCTGCCCAGCGTGGGTATGTTGAGCCTTATTTTCAGGCTATGGTGTGTCCCAGCCAGCAAATGTTATTCTTGAGGCTTGAACATAGGTGTAGCTAAGAAAGGGCGAGCCAGTGGAGTGGCCTGCAAGGGACTTCAGACCCCAAGGATTTGCTCAGGTCAGTTCAGAGGGTTTGTTAGCTCTTTGGTGGTAACTTGGTTCCTAGGATTGTGTTGCACTGCTACCTGTGGAGCAGATCAGTTTGCTTTCACTTTGATGGGAGGAGTAAGGAGAAGGAACTTTTGTACCATGTTTGTCTGCTGGGAATTGCAGTGCTTCAGATGGACCATGTAATGGCTGATCGTTCTAATGTAGTTTAATCAGGCTTGAAATGTCATTTGAAGTTTATCTATGAATTCATTAATCACTTTATAATTTATTTTAAAGACTCGCTTAAATGGTCACTATAAGAGTAAGTGGTTGGTCATGTAGGACAGGCTGATAAATTTATGTACAACATGAGGAAAAGTCTACCTAATTGTTAAATAAGTATTCAGAATCACCAAAAAAAAAAAAGTTATTCTTGTCTAGAGAGATCACCTATTTAAACACTAAGTTTTTATATTGTTCTTTCTGGACTTAGGGCATCTCAAAATCTTTATTCAGTAGATTAAATTATACTCTGTTGATGTTTTTTGTAATAATCTGACTTATTTTAGGCAGATAGCTTTTTGTCCTGTGAGGTTGATAGTACTTACCTTCCTGTTAAACAGTTTGGAATTTTTCTTTTCCATTAAAAAATACATTATTTTTCCTCACACATAAGACTGGAAGTCCATAAAATCATCATAATAATCTTTAAAGGCTTAGTCATCACAAAAGAGTACTTGTCTGAAAAATACTTAATTGATGTAGTAAATCTAAATACTGAGTGAGAATAAAAACGTACATGACTCCATTGCCTGGGGCACTGTTTAATGATACAGATTGTAGAGTATTATTCTATGCAGTTGCTACAGAAAGGATCTGACCACTATATTTTGGTTAATTTATAGGTTGCAAACTTCTGTACTTACTATTAACGGTTCTTACCATCTTTCTTGTTAATTCGCCTAGTAGTAATTGTGTAACATTTTGTTCCTTGAAAGGTTTTAAAGAGTGATGGTCTTAAAAAAGGAAAACTATTTTTCTAAGTATTAATTAGGAGCACATCTCTCAGTGAATGTTTATATTCTTGGGCTTTCAGGTGCCTTAGAACTTGCTGATGTCTCATCTGAGTTGCCAGGTTTGAAGAGGATGCCAGGAATTACGAAATGGAAGGTACTTACCCAGTATTTTTTTGTAGTTAGCTTTTGGTCTCTTGTAGTGTTAAATTAGGGAACTTTTGAAGTTTAAAATTCCAAAATAGTAGATTGAGCTGAAGTAATGGCAGTGATTTGCTGTTCAGAGTTTTAGACAATCTGGCATTGTAAGGAACAGGGCTAAAAACCTTATGACGGTAAGTTCTTGTCTCCTTATCCACTCTTTTTTCTCTAACTTTCTTTGCTTTATCTCTTGTACTTCCTTTATAGCATGTGGCCTACAGATGGCAACATAATTTCAGCCACATTTTAAGTTACTCCTCCTCCTCCTCTTAACAGTATGTGTTAAATTCTCCTGTTCTTTAGCTGGTCTGTTTGGAAGTAAAAGCTGTTAAACTCTTTCTGGAAATAAGCTATAAAACCTGTAATGATGTAAGTAATCCTAGAATATTAATAGAACTCTGTATTTTGTTCCAGGACTTAATGATTTCAGTTCTGGAAACAGACTGGTAGGGGGTGGGAAAAAACCCCAAAGCTGCTTCAGTTTCCGTTTAAGGTTGTGATCAAGA
>NW_009952435.1:840781-841372 GCF_000747805.2 Chaetura pelagica
AGGGAAAGAAGCTCTGATTAGGTTTTAGTTATGAGCGTGTGCCTTTTTAAAACCATTGGTCTGTCTTCTCTGACCATTTCACTAGTCTCTTGCAATGGAAGTATGCAGGCTTATGCCCTTCTGTAGACTAATGAATAAGATGCAGGCAATAAAGATGTGCTTATGTTCTGCCACTGGAAATAGAGCTCAGAAGCTAGCAGATTTTTCTTCTTACAGTTCCACAAGTTTAAATAGTATGCTTGTACTTGAAGGATAAATATGAAATGTGTAACTGTGGCTCTATAATTTTAATTTTACTTTTTCTTGGTACTGTATAAAGCCACAAAATATAGCTACATAAAGATCACTAGGAGTATATTATGTAATTTAACATTTATTTCTGTGTTTGCAGTTGAAATATAAATTTCCCTAATGGGTATTTTAAAAAGCAGGCTAATAAAATCTGTTGAAAGTTTTAACAGAATCTTGTTGAAACTTTCTTCAGCCCTTGTCTGCTGCTAATGTATTTCTTCAAGCCTCGCTGGCCAGCTCATCATTGAATGTATTTGCTTGCTTTGATTTTCTTTCTCTTGGGGTAGTCTTCTGCTTCCT